>NC_061807.1:31987870-32245370 GCF_021462225.1 Girardinichthys multiradiatus
AGCTTTAGCTAATGAGGAGTGAAAATATACAGTAGTATAGAAAGTGCACAACAGTTTTTTTTTTGTCTTTGATTTATAGATGAGGAATGCAAGAATAGTTATCTATTACATATATATGACATATGATAGACATTAACAGTCTACCACATATTTCAGTGAAGTACAAATTTCTATTATTGTTATTATTCTGTTAATGACTGATAGTGATGTTTACCCTGGCCCATGTGTGAGATGGCTTCCAGCTGCCGGTGCGTTGTGGCTTTGGCAATGGCCTCTGGTAGCTGAAGAGGAAATGGCAAGACATCTCTTGAAAAAAAAAAAAAAAAAATCAGTTAATAAATCAAATAGTTCTGACAAAATGAAAATGATTTGATCCTAAGAATGGGACAGGGAATTTCAAATGATTGAAAAGGCAGAGCCCATTATCATATTTAACTTACAGTATCTGTGGTTGTTTTTGATTTGGTCTGCCAAACCCAGAGTTAGCCTTCAAAATGTGTTTTGCATGGTCAGTTTATGCTTAAATCTATAACAGCTGTATTCATGTTCTCAGCTCCCAAACATATTACAGGTAACGCACATCGTTTTGTTGAACAACAAATCTAGGTTTTCCCTGACTATGTTTTTTGCCATTCCCAATAAGGCTTACATTGCAAAAGAGATTGTATTGGCTGCTGCAGCTTGCTGTCTGTATCTGTGTGTTATAGTTAGACAGATTCTCAGTGTTCGGGTAGCAGCACAGAAAGGCTAAAACTGTAGTCATGACATTTTTGAGGAGCAGGAGCACAACTTTTTCTGAAAGCTTCGTCTGCACAGGATTACCTGAAACTGCCTACCTGGAGTGTTTCAAGCCAAACTGTCAATTAGTCTGTTAACCTATGTAAAAGAAATGCAATATTTTCCTGTGGATATGTGCTCTTCAATGGCATCATCATTTTAAGCTGGTACTCTGAGCTGTGTGTGACGTATAAAGTGAGATGGTTCTTCCTTTGTTTTTCTACCACACTTCTAGAGTCGTGTGTATATTTTATTCTGGTTTTTTTTCTGCCCTTATAATGACTACCAACAGAATCCTATCAAAACAGAGTAAATATGCTAACCCTAACCTAGCTCTTCAGTAAACTTCTCAGCAAGAAAACATTGTGAGCAGTACAGGAGTTTGTTGAATATAGTAGAGGTGAGTCTAATACAGTCTAAGAAACAAATGATAAGGCTATGTGTGTTTTTGGTCACGCACCGTCAGAACATTATTGTAGCTTTCTCAACCAAGTTAACCCCTTATTGGAGCAATGTAGTAAAACTGACCTGCAGAAACTCTGTTTATGGCAAAATGTACATATGTAACGGGGTTTTATTTTAACATCACTATTGATGTGAAGTTTGTCAGAATTGGTTTATTTATTCTTCAAATTCATTTTATTTAATCAACAATTTATTTTTTTCCTGACTTTTATTGCTATATACGTTTTTTATGTTACTCTTGTTAGTTGGTGGTTACCATAGCAACCAGTAACAGTCATCTCTTCCCCTTTTTCTGTTGCTGTCTGTTACTGTGGTATGTATTAGGATCAGCTCTGTGTTTTCTTAACAAATATGATTTTTTTACATATATTTTAGGTTAATTTAATTATATAAATCTTTCCATATTCGATTTTGCCATATTTTGTAAATGTTTTAAACTGTTATTGTAATTCATGTTGTGTATTTCAGCTGTGTTTAATGTTACAACGGCTAACTGTTTTATCAACTGTTCATTTCATTACTGTGTAGTTTGTTTAGAGTTATTTATTGTATTTTATTTAATGTATAAGGGCAGAAGCTGCTGGAGCTGCTAACCACCAACTTGTTTATTTGTCTCTTGTTAGGTATGTTTTACTTTTTGATACAAAGTAACAATTCAGTTGCCAATTGTACGATAGTCTTTGAATGTTAAATATTTGTGTGTACTCTGTTTCTTTTACCACAATATATGTATTCATTGCTAACTGTGTTAAATATAATGTAGAAAATTCATGTTAAAACCACTATACGATCACAGTCAGCTTTTCCCCTTTTTAACTAACCACCAACTTGTTTATTTGTCTCTTGTTAGAATAAATACAGAGAACCAGAATGTGCCTGTCGTGAAGTCAACCTGCTGGATCAGAACGAACAAGATGGGTTACACACACACATATATATATACACACACAGTATAAACACAGCGCTTTGGAGTCTTCAGGCTTGATAAAGCACTAAACAAGTGCAGGCCATTTATAATATTACAGGAAAGTCTCACTCCTTGTGAGCATCTTTTAAACAAAAGGGAAAGGATGCGTGCTTTAGCACAGAACTGACTACATCCACATTCAAGATGTCTTATTTTACAAGCATAATAAGCTGTTCTCATCACAGCCTCAGTCTTGTTTCAGACCTCACACCTAAATTTGGGATTCCTGCTACAAACAAACTTCAGTTAAAAGACCTGCATTATTTTACATATCTCAGAGCTGTAAAATTGGACTGAAAACTCTGAGTGGCCCAGTGAAGTATACTAAAATTAAACAGAAACATAATATTCCTGACTGTCACTATTCTGCAGGATATATATGGATTTGCCACCTCGCCAAGAAAATACCAAATCAAAATGTTCCGGGACATGATTGTCTGCATGCTTGTATTTTCATGGGGAATGTTACCTGCTGATACAGTAGAAGGCCACCAGACGACACAAGTCCGGGAAGCTGAGTGCTGAGCTCTCCAAGGCGAATGCTGTTCACAGAACGGAAAGACACTAACTGACAGTTTTGAAAGACTAGCTCATTTTCGGAGCAACTGTCAAAAATAATATGAAGCATGCATCACATGTCCTGCATTAACAGAGGGAAAATCATGCAGGACTGCTCACTTTACAGATTCGTTGGACTACTGTTCTCAGGATATCTTAATCTGCCCAGCTGACTCACTAAACTCTTTAATGTATTTCTTTTGTTCTTCTTGCAGTTTACAAAATGTCCAACATACTGTAAACTTGAGAGTTACTCAAAATTGCAGAACTGTGTCCTGAAATCTTTAGCCTCATGAGGCTAACGAAATCTCTCTGCATTGGGATTGCCTCCAGTGATGACATATTTTACTTTCCCATCACACTGCCTCCACCAAAAACTATTTGACATTGGCAGAAAGGATTTGGCAAGTTGATTTTTTTCTGCCATTTAAAGCAGGAGTCCAAAAATCTTGTTCTGAAGAGCTCATGTCCTGCAACTTTTTGATTGGTCCTTACTTTATGCCTGGTTTTCACGGCAGGATTTTTACACCAATTTTTGACCTGACCTCCCCCTCCAACATGCATGCCCCGATCATCGTGATAATCTTATCATGATTATTTAGTCTGCTCGGAACGACGTCCGGACCGCTCCGACCTCGAATCAGAGATATTCAACATGTTGGATTGTCTTGGCCGATGTCCTACCATGTGGGGTGTTCCCAGAGGACAAATGAGCATGCAGTCTGTTGAATGTGACGTGTAGCCAGAAATCGAGGTGCAGAAACATGGAGGGGAATTATTCCATAGAACTAGAGTTCGAGATTTAATGGAACAGGCTTTTTAGTATGGTATGGGATTTATTGCCATAAAGCCACATTAAAGGAAAAACCTGACCGACACAAATTTGCATAATTGTTTATGTGTTTATACTGTTTTATTTTTTATTGCATAAAATTGTTTCCCATAGTTACAGAAAATGATCTCTGATGAATTATAGATGTGAATCATGCCCAGGCAGATGGGAAGCAAATTGTTCCAAGGAGGGCTGAAAGAAAAGTTTGATAGAATATTCTACATAACAAAAGCTAGAATCAAATACTTTCATGCGTGTATGTCTCCGGCATATTGATGTTGTTTTAGAGTTTTGTACTACTACCATAACTGACTTATGCAAATGACTTATTGCTCGAGGAGCCTTAATCATCTTGACTACTTTTTTCAACCATTATTAAACACAACAGAACATACATTCACTGCAGTATTTACCTGCATAATGGTTGTTTTGCACCATAAACAGATGCACAAATAAGAAACAATCTTTTGAAAAAATACACCCAATCAAAACAAATGATCAAAAAACAAGTTTTAAACTGCTCATTTTCTATCTTCCTGCAGCAAATAGCTGTGCTACAGTGCTAACACTCGGTTGTACGTAAGCAGAAAGAGCTATTTTTTTTCTATCACTGTTCTCCTCTGTATGACTATTCGAGCTAATAATCACAAAGTCAAATTTTTTTTCTAAATGATACAGACTGAATTGTTTTAGATATTACTGTGCTGAGGGACTTCAGTTAACTACCTTGTCCAAAAATACATACATTCAACTTTAACTTTCATAGCCAACCTAAAAGACCATTTTTAAAATAAACTTTGTATTCTCACTCTCTTAACCAACTGAAAGTTAGCCTGTTAATGCATCGTTGTAACTATGTATGGACATCACAGGCCTGTTTAATACTCACTGGAGTCCTCCTCACAGATGAAGCACTCCTTAACAGAGGAGGCACTCCTGTCGGCTGTCACCCTCAAGCACAGCACCTTCCTCTGGCTGGAGCTGCACTTACGCACCAAAAAAGTCTGGAAGCACCAACAACCATTAAAATGGCAAGTTTAAAAATGCTTTAGTATAGTTTTCATGCATTTTGACACATAAGCCGCAAGCAGAAATGTTTTATAACAGCTGAGGTTTGTGCTGCAGTTTACTGCTAGATTTTTGCTTTCAACACAATTTTTTTCCAATGGCATTGCCAACATTTTTTATTTTAATATGCTGGGTTAAGTCAGGAAAATAACTCTGAACCTGCACTGACTACTAAAATTAATGGTGGCCACCAAGTTTCTTTTATCAGGAACAACATCTTGCAGTTATTGTTGATAATAATAATATCCAGTATGACATCTATCATTATATAAATTGCTACCGAGAATGATAAGTTTTAAAGGTGAATATCTACCCCAATAGGCTCTCTGAGCAGGATGTACAGGGCTTGGTCTTGGTTGAGTGACAGTTGCAGCCACACGGGATGAGTGACCAGCAGCCGATCCAGGACACTGAAGATGCGCTGTGAGCCTGCCTGGGTGCTGTCCACCTCCTGCATCTACAAGGCAAAATCAGACAAACCCAAAACTCTGTTCTTAATTTGGGCAAAAGAAGGTTTATATATGAAATAATACAAACCTTACTGTCATAAGAAATGGAGGCATTTGTCTGGATGTCCTTTTCCTTTTATTTAGAAACTGTTTTCAAATTTTTCAAAACCTGAAAAGTGTGCCATGCATTTATGATCAGCCTCCATTACTCTGATACCCTTAAATAAGATCCAGTGAAACCAGTTATTCTGAAAACTAGATTTGCACCTTGCAATAATATTAAACCAGTTGTGTCATGGAAAAAAGCTACACAAACCCATTTTTATATAAATCAAACATGTCTACAGTTATTGTTAATAAAAAAAAAGGTTTTGATTCTGAAATTACTATTACTCTTACTACTCATTAATAGTGCTATTATCCAAGATTTAGTTTGTGTAACTAATTGTTAAGAATACAAGAGCAGAGGGAAAAGCCTCCTTTCTAGAAAGTATATGACAGCATCTGAATGAACCAAAATACTACAAGCACAATATCCTTTGTACAGATGAGACCAGTGTAGAGATGTTTAGCCATAATAAGCAGCAAAAAACACTGAA
Source organism: Girardinichthys multiradiatus (assembly GCF_021462225.1). NCBI lineage: Eukaryota > Metazoa > Chordata > Actinopteri > Cyprinodontiformes > Goodeidae > Girardinichthys > Girardinichthys multiradiatus. Next base: position 31,993,586 of record NC_061807.1, read on the forward strand.
TATCAGCACAAACATCTGATTCCAGTTGTCAAGCATGGTGGTGGAGAGGGTGATGATTTGTATTATTCTAGCAGCCACGGGACACAGGACACTGTGACTACACATAGTGGACCATGACCCTTTACTCAATACCAGACTATTCTTGTATAGGATGTAAGAACATCTGTCTGACAGCTGAAGATTGGACCAAACTATGATCCCAATAACAGCAGGAACACAACAACACAATCACGTTTATGCAATAGCCTAGTTAAAATCCAGACTTCAACGTGACCAACCTTAATAAAACCATGGATAGCGAATGCCTGCAATCGTCAGTGAACTGAAGTCATGCGGTAAAGTAGAGTTGACCAACATTCATCCACAAAAGATGTGAGAGACTGATAAAGTCATGCAAAAAACCACTACTTCAGGTCATTGCTGCTAAACGTGCTTCAACACACAGGGGACTGTGCTCTCACCATTCCTTTTCTATTCTGTACACCTCAGATTTCCAGTATAAGACAGAGTCTTGTCTCTCGCAGAAATACTCGGATGATTCTGCAGTTGTGGGGTGGATCAGAGATGGTGTAGAAACAATAATCTCATCTTGAACATGAATAAAATCAAGGAGATGATTGTAGATTTTAAGAGAAGGCTCAAAGGCTCAACAAGCTAATAAAGAAGGCTGGCTCTGTTCTGGGGACTCATCTGGAACCTCTGGAGATGCAAAGAAGGATTTTTCATAAAATGAAGAACATTATGGAGAATCCTGAGCATCTTCTTCACGAGATTGTCCTACAACAACAGTGTCTTCAGTCAGAGGCTTCTTCAGATCTGCTGAAAGACGGAGCGCTACAGGAGATCCTTCCTGCCCACAACCATCAGCATCTACAACGGCTCTTTGAGGAAACCTGCATAATATGAGCTATAACAACATTACAACAACAAGCTGACAAATATGGGAATGTGCTTATCCATTTTGGCTTCATTTTTGTTATATAAATATTGATATGTTGAAATCTGTTTTCAAACAATGAAATATATGATTTATCACCAGTTAATTTTTATTATGATCCCGGGACAGAATTTCATTTGGGGGGCCCACTTCACGTTAAAAGCCTTATGGCTAGGACCCTTCACAAGTGACTTCTGTTGTCAACATGAAAAGTGTTGCCTTTTATACTCCAGCTTCAGGTTTACAACTCTTGTTAGAGTTCTCATTTTGAACAGATGAAGTTGTCTCAGAGAACCATGTCTAGAGTCTAGAGATGCCACATTCCTCATGTACTACTCTAATTACACAGTTTGATATTATACGTGTTACTTTTTTGTGGTTATACTGAACCGTACCAAAGCCTTTAAAAAAGGACATTCTCAAATAAACTGAAAGTTGTAAACAAATGGGGAAATTAGAGAAGTTCTTTCGGCGCCTCATTTCTGTTATGAAACGCCATAAATGGAAGACGGCGGACAAAATTTAACGTTTCATTCAAAAGTAACCATGAAAAAACGGGGTTGTATGTGAAGATCTGCTGACAGTTCTGGTTACAGTTACAGGCCGGCTCTTTATATCCTAAAACATAAAACTGTAAAACAGTGTGAAGATTTTTTTTGCCACCACTGCATTTGTGACCAGCAGCCAGCTTATCTAGTCTGTAGTCATCATTCTTCTCAGAGTGTGTGCATCTGTGTAGCATTGTGACTTTAAATCTACCAGGGCTAGGAATAATTTTAATGTTTTACTTGCTGTTTCAGTTTTGCCACTGTGTGTTGTGAACTTGGAAAATGGCATTTGTGGTGAGGTTCTTAACTTTTTTTGCACATTGTCGTATCAGTTAGATAAAAATTATTACCCTCTGTCTCAAAGTGTTTTTTTTTTTTCTAACTTGTCTTCTGCAGAAATTTATGTCAGACTGCAAAATATTTAACGCTGCTTTGCAACCTTCTGTTTGCTCCTTGCTCTGCCAAAACGTTGTGCCAGGAGCTGCACACCTCTCCTACGTCTGTCTGTCTTCATTGTAACAGGAAATGCCATTATAAGATGCTCGTGCTGGACAAACGTACCTATTCATGTTCCTAAAATGAAGCAAGATCACTTTAAACCATACGTCAGTTTGCTTATTTTTGGCTCTTTAACGTTAGCACTCAGTCATAGCTTTACTTTTTCCTTCTAAGATTGGCTTGATGCTGGATGTCACAGTGCGTGGGCTGTCTGCAAACTCTTGCGAGTGTAGCAGCAGATGGATGCTATGGCAACCTGGGCCTACACATCCTACCAGGCATTCCCACTCAGTGAAACACCCTTTCTCTAACAAGTTGGAGGTGCATGCACCCACATGAACAGCCAAACACACACAAACACACAACTTTATACACACATCGACCCACTTTGCCAAAGGGTGACAGGTTTTTCCGAGTGCATAGATGTTTTATTAGCAAATCAGAGATGAAATGCAGCAACCTGCCTCTGGCATTAGATAAAGCACCATGAATATTATCTCTGTTCAATATTCCATTTGTTTTTTTTCCCCACATAACATTTTTCATAAGCTCTTTGGCCCCTTTACATGACTCTCCCCTTCTCCAGGGGAATCTGGTTATTTTTGCAGAGCCACTTACAGCTGTTGGAAAACACCACCCTGAAGGTTGGAAACCAAGTACATCAGATACCATTAAAATAACAGCACTGGTGTTGTGTAACAATTACAGATTTGTGCTGACTGCGGTGAGAGTAAAGCAGAAATAAAATAAACCAGCAGGAACATTTTAATTTAAAGGATCAATGGAGAGTGAAACAGTACCCCCTAAGGAGCAGTTTATCAGCAATAACTCAGAACTGAAGGTCTGCTGGACTCTAAGAAAGCTTAAAGGATGTCTTTTTTTTGCAACAGTCAGACTTGTTAATAACCAGATAAAAACGCTCTCATGGAGTCACATATACAGTTGAAACTAAACTTTAGCATAAACTGTATAAATGTACACACAACCTTTTATTCTTCACTGTGTGACATTAAATTAGACTCTATCTCTATTTGCTACATCCCAGAAGATTTTCTTCTCAAAATTTCCAGGGGCTTTGTTAGAGGTTAAATTACAACATCTGAGGTCAATTGATTTACATCTAAGGATGTACATGACGAGATACACGTTAAACACACTCCTTCCTTGTGTGACATCATGGAAAAATCAAAAGAAGTCAGTTAAGATAACGGGAAGGGAATTATGGACCTCCAAAAGTCTGGTTCGTTCTTGGGTAAAGTTTTTAGCTGCCTGAAGGTGACACGTTTATCGGCTCAAACACTTATATGCAAATATAAACAGCACAAGAAGTCACCACACCGTTCAGAATTGAAACTGGTTCTGTATCCCAGAGATTAACATCTTTTGATGCAAAATGTGTTTATCAAGATTTTAAGAACAAAAGCATAAAACCCTGTAAAGATTCTAACTAGCCCTAAACCTAACCCTAAACTAGTTAGAAAATGTCATGATCCACAGTGAAAAGAGTCTTATACCAACATGACCTGAGAGAAGACAGCTATTACCCCAAAAACAATCTAAATAGCCTGGTTACAGTTTTCAAATGGAGACAGGAACAAAACCCTTCATGATTGGAAACATGTCTTGTGATTTGATGAAACAAAAATTTCAATGTGGCCATAATGAACATTGCTACATTTGGAGGAAGACAAGGGAATTAACTGAGAGGACATTGGTGGCAGCATCATGTTATGGAGGTGTTTCACTGCAGAAAGGACTTCTATATTATTGTATATGTATGTTGGGCTTGCTGATTAAGAAGGCCAGCTAGAATTGAGATTACTTAATTTGTTGTGACTAAGCTTCATGATATTTGAAACCTCAAAGGCAGAAACCATTTAAGACTGACAAGTCAAACTTCACTGAAAGCCTCCTCAGCATTCAGTCAAGTTTTACAGAGCTGGTATTTGAGTGTGCTGGTGTGCAGGTGTGCTGAAGCAGAGACACATCTGTAAGCTGCAGGACACCAGACCTTGATGACTAGTTTGACATATGGGATTAAGACATAGCATCTTTAGCCCAAGCAAGAGAGAAAAGTGAATTTGTTTTGCTTTGGATGATTTCCTCTCCTGTAACATGCAGAGAACTTGCTTTAAATTATAATTTTAAGCTAATTTTAAGCTAATTTTGATATTTTACTTTAAAGTTCAACCTATGCCCATGTACACTGATAAGATGGCAGTCAAGTCCACAATTTGCGTCAGCTTGTGGTTTCTGCCCACATTCATCATGATCTTTGGGACTTTGTTATTTGTGTTCTGAGTTCATTGTGGATTTATCACTCTTTGGCATTTGATATAGTTTATTCCTGGGTTGATGTCAAGGTGGTTAAGCTTTTAATGCATATTTTTTCTGCGTTTTAGCAAGGGTTTTATTGTTTGTAGCATAGGTTTAGTTGCATGATTTTTCTGTTTATTGCCTCGCCCCAATTGCAAAAAATGGCCCACACTTTTCCAGAATGAATAACCAATCAGGAAGAAGCTGTAGGTTTTAAAGAGGAATGGTTCAAAGCAAAGGGGAGAGAATCCATACCCTGATAAGCAAAGGAGGACTACCAGCAGAAGAGAAGCACAGAACCAATACTAGGCCCAGCACCAGAAGAGAGCCAGAAGGATGCATTGGAAGAAATCCAGCAGGGAGATTGGGGGCAGCAGCACAGAAGGGCAACACGAGCAGCAGCAGCAGTGGCACCGTGATCTCTACAGGGGGAAGCAAAAGACCTCAGACAGAGAGAAGACTCTAGGGCTCTGAGAATGACAAGTCTATGGCTGTTCCCCATCCAGTTATTTAGTAAGAATGACTGGTGCACTGTTTTCCAGGTGATTCCCACCTTGCCCAGTGCTGTTGAAGTGCATGAAGGCTGTGAGGCCTCTCAATGTCTTTGACAGTTTCCCTTCTCAACTGGATCAAGCAAAGCTGGACTCCTAGGTTTCGAAGGATTTAAAATCTTGGTTTTAGTTATTTGATATTTCTTAGGAGGGTTTTAGTTTCTTTCTTATCTTTTTACAGCTTTTTCTTTCTGGGTTTAGAGATTTTCTAATTTATTTTAAGAAGCTTTTGGACAAATTTTTACCCAATCTTGATTTTGGGTGCCAGAACTGTCACACCTTCTGATGGGTACCACTTATATTTCTGTATTTGTATTTAAATGCAAACCTCTCCCTTCTGGGCTACTTTGAGAAGACTGCTAACAATAAAGTTTGTATGATGTGTGTGGAGATTATCTGACTGCATTTGCATCATTAACAATAATTTTGTGTTAACCTGCACATTTTTGTACTTCAGTTGAAGTGTGTGCAGTGTAACAGTATTGGTCTAACACCTTATCATTGCTTAGGGATTAGAGAGCCATGTACGAGAATACACACACTTAAAACAAAGGAGACACCAGCCAGAGTATGAGATTTTCCTGTTTGAAATTATTTGACTCATAGCATATATGAGTATAATTGTGTCATTTGAATTGTTTGTGCTTTATATTCATTCGTTTTACAGGTTCCAGGAAGCAGGTGCTGGATGAGGCTGTGGTCAGTCTGGTCCTAAAAGATTCGCTGCCCTTTACAGCAGTGGAAGATGAGAGGTTCAGTGAGCTCATCCATTTGATGGATCCCACCTGTTCTCCCTACTAGAAAGGTTTATGTGTATACAACAAGATCAAATATGCTTATAGGAAAATGTTGCAGTAATATAAATGAATAACCGAACCATTCCTGTTAGGCATTAAAGAAGACAGTGGAAGATAAATAAAACAAAACCAAGGAAAAGGCCAAAGAGGACATGCAGATGGTAGCTGCTGTCTGCCTGACAGCAGATATGTGAACGTCAGTGACAATGGAGGTACACCTGACCATAACCTGCCACTTCAATGATGCTGATGACAAACTGGGGACTGTTGCTTGGAGTGGAGCATTTCTTTTCAAGTCACACATCTGAGAATCTGGCAAGGGTAGTGCAAGTTCACATGGAAGAGAGGGAAATCACTAATAAGGTGAACCACCTAGTGACCGATTATGCACCAATTATGATTCCATGTGCTAAGGCCTTTAAAGATCAGGCAGTCTGCCTTTATTGCTCATGGACTGAGTTTAGTAGTCTGAAAATCATTTAACCAAATCCCTGCCCTCTGTGACAAAGGCCAAATGAATAGCTACATATTTCTGCTCAAGCACCACAGATAGAGAGACCAGATGGGATCCAAATACAGATGGGAAGATGACCACAAAAGCTTGTAACTGATGTGGACACACGTTAAATTGGAACGTCTGTTTCAGCTCAAAGAACCTGTGGCAGCAGACGTCACAACATTTAGAACTGATATAAACTCATTGACATGTCAGGAGAATCAAATAATTGAGTGAGTTTTACCAGGCAACTGTAGAGCTCTCAGAAGAGAAAGGTATGAATCTCAAATGTTACACCCTTGATGAACATGCTGCACCTGCAGTACTCTCCAAGTCTGCAAATATCAGTAAAGACTTTGCAAGACTTCTCACTGACAACCTTTTGAGGCGTGTAAGAACATGTGGCATATTGCACCCAGATGCCATTGTGGACTTGGAGCAGTACCTGGCTGAAATCAACTTGAGACATGAGGATCCAATGGAGTACTGTCATATCCCCACTTGTACCGCATGCCACTGAGGTTTTCTATGCCCACCAGCATCATCAGTGCCTTTTAAAACAGTGTTTTCATGGCTTGGGAGGCCATCAGCCAATTAATTAACACTTTCTTATCAGAAACAAGTTAAAAAATAGTCCTGTTCTAAATAAAAAAAATTAACCCCCAAATACCAACTTATATTTTAACTATTAGCGTTAATGTTTATTTTGAGACAATAACATGCCTGGCGTAGTGAACATGACACGACTTTGCAGACATTACTCTTCAAATTAAACACAAAGCATACTGTGTCCGCCCCCACAAGCACTGCACTCCCAAGACACTTCAACACTAAATATCTTTAAAAAATCAGTTCATGACATGAAAAACACAACCACTAATGACAGTCAATAAATCAGCAGGATTACTTTGGGTCCAAATCATTTTAAGAGCTAAAAAGAGATTGTACAGTTAAAGCTCAATAGACATGATTGTTACTGGATACAAGTTTGACAGAACCTTTACTGTTACTATACTGTATGCACTGCTATGTTCTGATGTTTTCTGAAGTATGATGTAAGTGACGAGGTTGTCACAGTTTCAATGCAGCAGATGTCACTAGTGAGCATTGAATGGTGGTTTGAGTAATGAACCCTTGGGCAAAGCAAAGGGCTGGAAGGCCTCAATGCTTCATGAAGCTTCATTTGGCCTTCACTAGATCAGGGAGAACATATGGGAGATACATTTTGGTAAATTCAGAGAGAGTAAGACTAGCATAAAACCAGGTAATCACTAGGAGATCACATAGGTTGATACTCAGGGATTGAATGACTGGAAGCGAGCTCCTCTTAAGCTAACAGCTGATGAGCTTAAGAGGAGCAGTGGAGTTAGAGTTGAAGATGCCATCCTACACCTGCTTCAACAAACCCACTGACAAAGCCAGCAGCAACTGAGAGGATCATGTTCTTTGATTTCTCCAGTGCATTTAACACAATTCAACCTGATTTTGTCTGCAGAAACTGCAGAAGACTCAGGTGGAGGCCTCAACAATCTCCTGCATCAAAGACTACCTGACAAACAGACCGCAGTTTGTAAGACTGAAGGGTTGTGTGCAGTGGTGTGTACAGACATTTTGGGGGGCAGGTGCTCAAGTGGAAAAAAAGGGCACCTTGTGCGGCACATGGAGCTGTCGGTTGCCTTTGTAGTGTGAGATTTATTACAGGCACAACATGAACATAATTTATATGTATTACTAAGTGCCCCCAAAACAAACTGTCCTGTGGGTTGAAGGGAAATGACCACCCTGGAAAAAAAAACCCAAAAGAAGAATGCATTTGACAAAATTCTTAAGATTAATAAGGCAACAAAATTATCATAGACTGATTTAAAGTTAGATTACTGATTCACAACCTGAACTTCCTGAGTCAAATTTGAAACTTACGTTATCCTTCATTTTTTTTCTTCTTACACACTGAGCACAGCGTGTTTGTCTTGACTATATCATTCTGTACTTTTATCACACAATGTCTTCTGCACCAAATAACCTTATGTTGTAGCAAAGCAGGTTACTCTGCCAAATTTACCAGGTAGGTCACACTAAATGAGTTATCTTCAGAAATGTGAGTAACCAGTGACCATTCTACAGCGTAAATCAACTATACCCAGAAAATGAGTTATAAAATTTTTATAGTCAAAATGAAACCAACATCAGAGAATATGATCATAAGAAGAATCATCTATACTTCTGCATGTAGCCAGTGTGATATATGACAGAAATTATTCTTAGAGAATTAAAATGAATGAGATTACAAGTCCTGAGAACTGATAAGATGTCTGCTATTTAGAAAATAAAATATTCTGATCACATCATCATTTTTACACACACAGAAGTAGAAAATAACTTAGCCTACATGCCCCACATTTACTGAACTTTATTAAAGGTATTTTAGTAGTGTATGAATTGTAATGGTAACCAGCTCATTTGGCCGTATTTGGAATTAAAAAATACATGAGTCAAACAGAAGTCATCCTGGACCATAATAGCAAATGTAATACCGACATCTATGAGATAGATTAGAATTTATTTATTTCTTCTAATTTAATCTAACAGTTAAATCGTAGACATTCTCCTGGCGCCTGGTGGCGGCCATAGAAGACATAGCAGGTAAAGGTATGCCATTCATTGGCCTGTTCTGTTTAGATAAAATGGAGGCAAGTGAAGTTTAAACTTTTTTATCTGAAGTTTAGGAAGCAAGTATATTCGTTTTGTTTGTTTCCTGGATGGTTAGCCGGCCTGTCGGCAGGGCAGGGCTCTGTCTGACGGCGGAGGGGAGGAGAGAAGAGGTAAGCTGGACCAGCGCACGTCCACCTCTCCGCTCTGCACGCGGCCCGTCTCCGTTGAGAGACACACGAGGCGGGGCATGTATGTGTGTTGGCGAAGGGGGGGATTTCAAAACGTGGGGCACTTTGTATTATAGGCCTTTAAATTCAGAAATTTTACCTTGGGCCCCACACTATACACTGTAAAAAAAAGATTTCAGGAGGGCACTTTTTTCTCCAAAGGATAAAAGGGCAGGTGCTCTATCACCACCTAGCGTCTATCTGTGCACGTCCCTGGTTGTGTGTCTCACCACGTAGTTAGCAGCACAGGAGCACCACAGGGGTCTGTACTCTCACCATTCCTCTTCACTCTGTACACCTCAGACTTCCAGTACAAGACAGACTCCTGTCATCTGCAGAAATACTCGGATGGTTCTAGAGTCATGGGGTGGATCAGAGATTGACAAGCTGAGTTCAGGGACCTGGTGGACCGCTTTGTGTGGAAACAATCATCTCATCTTGAACGTGAATAAAATAAAGGAGATGATAGTAAATTTTAAAAGAAACAGGAATAGGTCAAACACTATCTCCATCATGGGAGAAGAAGTAGAGGTGGTGGAGGGGTATGAATACCTCGGTGTTCACCTGGACAACAGACTGGAGTGGAGATGCAACTATAAATCCGTCTATAATGACATTTAATTTCCCTTTGGGATTAATAAAGTATATTTGAATTGAACTGTAAAGCAGGTGTGCAGAAGCACAACGCCAAGTCCTGCCCTCCAGGAAAACCTGCAGCTCAAAGGGATAAACACCACACAAACACAATGCCTCCCAGATCCCTAACAAAAATAGTGATAATGTAAATTCTCAGAGGCATAAAAAGAGGTACATCAGTGGACAGAGGTGGTCGGAATGGCTACTAAATACACCTTGTTATGTATAAGGAGAAGTTAGACCATTCCTGTCATCTTAGTCTTCTTCTTTCCTTTTGTTGTTCACATGTGAGCTATACTGCACAATACTGTCCCCATGATTACCACCGGGCAAGCTCCCTGATAATCTACTAAAATAAGCACAAAATGAACACAGAAGATATACAGAAGAAGTGTGGTCAAGATTGTGAATAAATGGGCCTTATGTCGTTTAGATCCTGTTTTGTTCATGCGTTTATCCTGTTCTTCTATCCGTGATTTTCTAGGTTTTTTTGTATATTTGTTCTGTCTTTTCAGTTCTTTTAGTAAAGTTTTAGTTATTTTCACTATTGCCTCATCTGCAATTGAGTCATTCACAAACATTAGATGTATCAGAACACTTTCCTAAACACAATAACTGGCTTTAACTACTTTTAATTTTCTCAACAGAAACTTACAGTAGGAGTAGATTTAATAATTAATGGTAACAACATTAGGCACTTTTACTTTGACTAATCACAATTTTTTTAGATAATTTTCTTTCAATGAGATGTTTTAGTTGTATTTAGACCCAAAATGAAGTCACACAAATGCCAAAGTAAGTTCGAAATGTCCGACACAAAATCTAAAAAATAAATTCCTTACTGAATTCTCTCTGAAGGAAAAGCTGAGACAATAAAGCTCACAGGAGAGGAGCTGCAAACAGGCAAGAGTTGGATTAAAATTTAGCAAATGAAGTACTCTGAACACCCCTCCTTAAACCGCCACCTTAACGTGGTGGAGTGGTTTGAGTGCTCGAATGATCCTAGAGGCTATGTTGTCTGGGGCTTAAATGCCCCTGGTAGGGTCTCCCATGGCAAACAGGATCTAGGTGACGGGTCAGACAAAGAGCGGTTCAAGACACCTTCATGAGGACTACTAACTCGAGGCACGTGACGTCGCCCGGTACGGCGGAGCCGGGGTCCCACCCTGGAGCCAGGCCTGGGGTCGGGATTCGTCGGAGAGCGCCTGGTGACCGGGTTGCTCCTCGCAGGACCCGGCCGGGCCAAGCCCGAACGAGAGACACGAGGCCATCCCCCAGTGGGCCCAGGGGGAACCGTGAGGGACCGGTGCAAAGAGGATTGGGCGGCGGATGAAGGTGGAGACCTCGGTGGCCCAATCCCCAGATGCTTAGGCTGGCTCTAGGGACGTGGAATGTCACCTCGCTGGGGGGAAGGAGCCTGAGCTTGTGCGGGAGGTCGAGAGATATCGACTAGAAATAGTCGGGCTCGCCTCCACGCATATCATCTCCTCGAGAGGGGCTGGACTCTCTTCTACTCTGGAGTGGCCCACAGGGAGAGGTGGCCGGCTGGTGTGGGTTTGCTTGTTGCCACCATGTTGGAGACATAGAGTCCGAGTGGACCATGTTCTCTGCATCTATTGTTGATGCTGCTGCCCATAGCTGTGGACATAAGGTCTGCGGTGCCTATTGCGGCGGCAATCCCCGAACCCGGTGGTGGACACCGGCAGTAAGGGATGTGTCAAGCTGAAGAAGGAGTCCTATCGGCTATGGTTGGCTTGTGGGACTCCTGAGGCGGCTGACGGGTATCATGAGGCCAAGCGTGCTGCTCGGTGAGGCCATGGAGAAGGACTACCGGTTGGCCTCGAAGTGATTCTGGCAAACTGTCCGGCCCCTCAGGAGGGGGAAGCAGTGCTTCGCCAACACTGTTTACATTTGGGGTGGGAGGCTGCTGACCTTGACTGAGGACATTGTCGGGCGGTGGAAGGAGTACTTCGAGGATCTCCTCAATCCTGCCATCACGCATTCAATGATGGAAACAGAGTCTGGGGCCTCGGGGTTAGACTCTTTCATCACCCAGGCTGAAGTCACCGAGGTGGTTAAAAAGCTCCGCGGTGGCAAGGTTTCAGGGGTGGATGATATCTGCCCTGAGTTCCTGAAGTCTCTGGATGTTGTGGGGCTGTCATGGTTGACACGCCTCTTCAACATTGCGTGACGGTTGGGGACAGTGCCTCTGGACTGGCAGACTGGGTTGGTGGTCCCCCTTCATAAGAAGGCTGACTGGAGGGTGTGTTCCAACTACAAGGGGATCACACTCATCAGCCTCCCTGGTAAGACCTATGCCAGGGTATTGGAGAGGAGAGTCCGGCCGATCGTCGAACCTTGGCTTCAGGAGGAGCAGTGTGGTTTTCATCCCGGCCGTGGAACACTGGACCAGCTCTATACCCTCTACAAGGTACTCAAGGGTTCATGGGAGTTTGCCCAACTGGTCCACATGTGTTTTGTGGACCTGGAGAAGGCATACGACTGTGTCCCTCGTGATGCCCTGTGGGGTTGCATCAGGAGTATGGAATCGGGGGCCCTTTATTAGGGGCCATCCGGTCTCTGTACAAGCGGAGCAGGAGTTTGGTCCGCATTGCTAAGTCGGACCGGTTCCCAGTGAATATTGGACTCCGGCGGGGCTGCCCTTTGTCACTGGTCATGTTTATAACTTTCATAGACAGGATTTCTAGGTGCAGCTAAGGGGCGGAGGGAGTATGGTTTGGGGACCAGCGGATTTGGTCTCTTCTTTATGCAGATGACGTGGTCCTACTGGCCCCCTCTAGCCAAGACCTACAGCATGTGCTGGGGCGGTTCACAGCCGAGTGTGAAGCGGCTGGGATGAAGATCAGCTCCTCCAAGTCCGAGGCATGGTTCTCGACTGGAAAAGGGTGGCTTGTCCTCTTTAGGTTGGAGGGGAATTCCTGCCGCAAGTGGAGGAGTTTAAGTATCTCGAGGTCTTGTTCATGACTGAGGGAAGAACGGAGCGGGAGATCGACAGATGGATCGGTGCGGCTGCCGCAGTAATGGGGGCGCTGTGCCAGTCCATTGTGGTGACAAGAGAGGCGAAAAGCGAAGCGCTCGATTTACCGGTCGATTTACGTTCCTACCCTCACCTATGGCCATGAACTTTGGGTCATGACCGAAATAACGAGATCCCGGATACAAGCGGCTGAAATGAGATTCCTCCGTAGGGTGGCCGGGCACTCCCTTAGAGATAGGGAGAGGAGCTCGGCCATTTGGGAGGGGCTCGGAGTAGAGCCGCTGCTCCTCCACATCGAGAGGAGCCAGTTGAGGTGGCTTGGGCATCTATACTGGATGCCTCCTGGACACCTTCCTCGGGAGGTGTTCCAGGCACGTCCCACCAGGAGGAGGCCCAGGGAACGGCCTAGGACACGCTGGAGGGACAATGTTTGTCGGCTCTCCTGGGAATGCCTTGGGAGCTGGAGGAGGTGTAGGGAGAGGGATGTCTGGGTGTCTCTGCTGAGTCTGCTGCCCCCGCAACCCGGTCCCAGATAAAGCGGAAGACAACGAGTACGAGTTTGAGTACGGAGTATTCTGAACAAACAAAACAAAGAACAGAGTTTGAGGAATTTGGAACAGAAACATAAACATGCTGAATATTTTTATGCCTATTAAGAAAATGCCAAAATTTATTTACTCTCCCCTGCGCCTTCGGGTTGGGGAGAGGTCTCTGACTATCATTTCAGCCTACGGGCCGAGTGGTAGTGCAGAGTACCCTGCCTTCTTGGCGTCCCTGTCGGGGGTGCTGGATAGTGCCCCTCCCGGGGACTCCATTATTCTGCTGGGGGACTTCAACGCCCACGTGGGGAATGACAGTGACACCTGGAGAGGCGTGATCGGGAGGAATGGCCTCCCCGAGCTGAATCCGAGTGGTGTTTTGTTATTGGACTTCTGTGCTAGTCACGGATTGTCCATAACGAACACCATGTTCAAACATAAGGGTGTCCATCAGTGCACTTGGCACCAGGACACCCTAGGCAGGAGGTTGATGATCGACTTTGTTGTCGCATCATCAGACCTTCGGCCGCATGTTTTGGATACTCGGGTGAAGAGAGGGGCTGAGCTGTCCACTGATCATCACCTGGTGGTGAGTTGGATCCGATGGAGGAGGAGAAAGCCGGACAGACTCGGCAGGCCCAAGCGCATAGTGAGGGTCTGCTGGGAACGCCTGGCGGAGCCCTCGGCCAGGGATGTATTCAACTCCCACCTCAGGGAGAGCTTCGACCAGATCCCGGGGGATGTTGGAGACATAGAGTCCGAGTGGACCATGTTCTCTGCATCTATTGTCGATGCTGCTGCCCATAGCTGCGGCCGTAAGGTCTGCAGTGCCTGTCGTGGCGGCAATCCCAGAACCCGGTGGTGGACACCGGCAGTAAGGGATGCAGTTAAGCTGAAGAAGGAGTCCTATCGGCTGTGGTTGGCTTGTGGGACTCCTGAGGCGGCTGACGGGTACCGTGAGGCCAAGCGTGCTGCGGCCCGGGCTGTGGCAGAGGCAAAAACTCGGGCCTGGGAAGAGTTCGGTGAGGCCATGGAGAAGGACTACCGGTTGGCCTCGAAGCGATTCTGGCAAACCGTCCGGCGCCTCAGGAGGGGGAAGCAGTGCTTTGCCAACACTGTTTATAGTGGGGGCGGGAGACTGCTGACCTCGACTGAGGACATTATCGGACGGTGGAAGGAGTACTTCAAGGATCTCCTCAATCCTGCCATCACGCATTCCGTGGTGGAAACAGAGGCTGGGGACTTGGGGTTGGACTCTTTCATCACCCAGGCTAAAGTCACCGAGGTGGTTAAAAAGCTCCACGGTGGCAAGGCTTCGGGGGTGGATGAGATCCGCCCTGAGTACCTCAAGTGTCTGGATGTTGTAGGGCTGTCATGGTTGACACGCCTCTTCAACATTGCGTGGCGGTCGGGGACAGTGCCTCTGGACTGGCAGACTGGGGTGGTGGTCCCCCTTCATAAGAAGGGGGACCGGAGGGTGTGTTCCAACTACAGGGGGATCACACTCCTCAGCCTCCCTGGTAAGGCCTACGCCAGGGTATTGGAGAGGAGAGTCCGACCGATAGTCGAACCTCGGCTTCAGGAGGAACAGTGTGGTTTTCGTCCCAGCCGTGGAACACTGGACCAGCTCTATACCCTCTACAGGGTGCTCGAGGGTTCATGGGAGTTTGCCCAACCGGTTCACATGTGTTTTGTGGACCTGGAGAAGGCATTCGACTGTGTCCCTCATGATGCCCTGTGGGGGGTGCTCCAGGAGTATGGAATCGGGGGCCCTTTATTAGGGGCCATCCGGTCCCTGTACGAGCGGAGCAGGAATTTGGTCCGCATTGCCGGCACTAAGTCGGACCTGTTCCCAGTGCATGTTGGACTCCGACAGGGCTGCCCTTTGTTGCCGGTCCTGTTCATAACTTTTATGGACAGGATTTCTAGACGCAGCCAAGGGCCGGAGGGGGTCTGGTTTGGGGACCAGTGGATTTCGTCTCTTCTTTTTGCGGATGACGTGGTCCTGCTGGCCCCCTCTAGCCAAGACCTACAGCATGCGCTGTGGCGGTTCGCAGCCGAGTGTGAAGCGGCTGGGATGAGGATCAGCTCCTCCAAGTCCGAGGCCATGGTACTCGACCGGAAAATGGTGGCTTGTCCTCTTCAGGTTGGAGGGGAGTTCCTGCCTCAAGTGGAGGAGCTTAAGTATCTCGGGGTCTTGTTCACGAGTGAGGGAAGAATGGAGCGGGAGATCGACAGACGGATCGGTGCAGCTGCCACAGTAATGGGGGCGCTGTGCCGGTCCATTGTGGTGAAGAGAGAGCTGAGCCGAAAAGCAAAGCTCTCAATTTACTGGTCGGTCTACGTTCCTACCCTCACCTATGGCCATGAACTTTGGGTCATGACCGAAAGAACGAGATCACGGATACAAGCGGCTGAAATGAGCTTCCTCCGTTGGGTGGCCGGGCACTCCCTTAGAGATAGGGTGAGGAGCTCGGCCATCTGGGAGGAGTTCGGAGTAGAGCCGCTGCTCCTCCACATTGAGAGGAGCCAGTTGAGGTGGCTCGGGCATCTATACCGGATTCCTCCTGGACGCCTTCCTCGGGAGGTGTTCCAGGCACGTCCCACCGGGAGGAGGCCCAGGGGACGGCCCAGGACACGCTGGAGGGACTATGTCTCTCGGCTGGCCTGGGAACGCCTTGGGCTCCCCCTGGAGGAGCTGGAGGAGGTGTCTGGAGAGAGGGACGTCTGGGCGTCTCTGCTGAGTCTGCTGCCCCCGCGACCCGGTCCTGGATAAGCGGAAGACGACGAACGAACGAACGAAGAAAATGCCAAAATTTATTTACTATACTCAAATATTTGTTTCTGTTAAATGTTAATCTAAGAACTCAATGGCGCTGGTATAACAATAGTGTCGAGTCAAACTGCCATCTTTAACTAAAAAATCCATACAATGTTAAATTGACTGGGTGTACTTTACAAAACATGGTCTTTGTATAAATGTCGATGTAATTCTGAGTGGGCACCTCCGGAGCCAACCACAATGCAACCACATCTGCATTCTGATAACCCAACCGCAAACACAACCACAAAAGGCCACAGGACTCACAAAAGGAGCGAAAGAAACAAAGCAGGGGGCAAGACCCAAGTGTTTTACTAGCCATTTCCACGCCTTACATAAAGTGCAGCGCTGCCCACACGCACACACTAAAAGACTTATGCAATTCCCTCTGAGAAAGAGAGAAGCAGTAATGGAGAAACAAGAGACAAAAGATAATAAAGATGAGAAAAAAGACAGCTGTAAAAACTGAAGGTTGATAAGGAAATCCCACTTTCAACAAGCCTGCAGCACCACACTTCAAAGTGATAGACTGCAAATATAAAAAGCTGAGAGATACATACACAATAAATCTAACAAAGTGTTTTTAGTCCCTGAGGGCAAGCAGCAGCAGCAGGGTAGAACTGCATGAGAACAGCTGATGCTGCTAGATGCACTAAGCACTTTACAAGATGTACATAAAAAGGCAAAAGATCTGTCTGAGCAGGGATTGAAGGACAGTAGTTCTGACCAAGTGAAATAAACATTTGTGACCCTTTGCATTAGTTACAAAAGTTCAAGATTCAAAACAGAATGATTTACTGATATTTACTCCAAATCAATTTTAAAATAATCTTTTTAATTAAATGTTGATGGAATAAAAAAACCTAATTAAAGGGATGCTATGTGGTGTATTGTTAACAATATCACCTTTAGTGGGATTTTCTCCCAAAGGTTAATCAATCAACAAACAGAAAAGAAATAGTGGAACAAATGCAGAGAAATATGCAGTTAACAGAAGTTATGTTTGACAGACTGAATAAATACAATTGTGTTAAACATGATCAGGGGACACTAAAGGTTGGCAAAATCCTGATAAAACTCAAAAGGTCAGCATTTTATGATTGCTTTTCAGAACATCAATGGTCTCCACTGAACTCAGACCTGCTGAAAGGCTGTTCCTTAACTGAGGCCTGTGATGAGAAAACCACTGTGCTTATTTCGGTCCAACTTTGGGGAATTATCAAAAGACCTTATTTAGTCATTTTTTTATTTGCCAGGACATTTTATATAAAAGGACATTTACTTGTTTACATTTGAAGTACCTTGGCAAACAGATGTTAAAAAAACACAAACCAACAAAATAAAAATCCATGCAGCTCTACACGCAGAGTGTTAACCCCACATCAAACTTCCCACATTAACAACCAACCACCATACACACGCAGAAGACCTGAGGCATCTGGATGGCCTACAGTTGTCAGTAGTTTTGAGTACATCACTGTTTATATCATTTTTCTAAGTTCCAGACTGGGAACCTGTCCATGGCTATGGAAAATAGAGCGATGATGAGATCTTGTGGTATTTAAATGCCAAAGCATTATCCAGTAACTGTCAGCATGTGACTTTGTCTGGTAAAGTAAATGTAAGCTATTATCAGGAGTCTTCAGTGTTTGCAGGAAGATGCTGCATATCTTCTATAAGTCTGTTGTGGAGATTATGATCTCTTCTGTCATCATCTGCTGGGGAAGCAGCATCAGAGCCAGGGACTTAAAAAAGCTCAACAAGCTGATAAAGAAGGCTGGCTCTGTTCTGGGGACTCCTCTGGAACCTCTGGAGATCATTGTTCAAAGAAGGATTCTTCATAAAATTAAGAATATTATGGAGAACCCTGAGCATCCTCTTCATGAGACTGTTGTACAACAACAGAGTGTCTTCAGTCAGAGGCTTCTTCAGATCTGCTGCAAGACAGAGCGCTACTTTCCCTTTGGGATTAACAAAGTATTTTTGAATTAAATTTGAAAACTGATTGTGTCTATATATCTGCATAACCATGTTAAACATGCTTCCATAATACATGTAGCTGTAAACAATCCGTCCTGTGCTCATCAGAAACACCATTAAGGAGGAGGCGCGAAAGGTGCAAGTTGAAATGGAGCTGCAATAGCAGGAAAGAGTAGTTTAGTGCTTGTTCTGTGCTCTAAGCTGCACCTGGCTCACAGCTATGTTATCCTATAGTTCATAACTACTTCATTCAGTATTGATATTCATCTAATAATCTACTAACCACAATATTTATCTTCAACCTATTCCTATTAGGTTTGTAGCCATAAAGAACAGAGATTGTGAATGTGCTGTAAATACCACCACTGTGATAGCTTCTCTAGGAGAATTCAGACTATAAGCATGCATCAGTAAAAAAATATTTATTAAAATTATAAAGAAGTACAAAAACTTAAAGCCACATCTTCAGATAATCCGTCCTTTAAATTAGAATAAATAATGACACATCTATTCACATTGTCTAGGTGGCTGGTCCATCAGCTGCTCAGTCAGCTCAGTCTTGTTGCTGCTCATAGATATATAACCGCACCGCCTCATGAGTCCTGTGAACAGTGTTAGCATTCTCCTCATTACTCCTTGTGTTTCTCAGCATACATCTATGTTGCTGGCTGTAAACCTCCTTCTTGCTACCTTTTTCTCAGGAAGCCATTATGCTGCTATGAACCATTGAGCTGTGTTCCCCTCTCTAGGCTGTCCCCTACTGGCAACCTTAGGCGAGTGTTCGGCTTTTTATGTATCTGTATCATGTTTTTGTTCCTTTTCTTAAACCAACGTACTAACATTTCAACAAGTGTCAAAATTTTATTCGAAGGTACTAAATATACCCAGAACATTGAAAAGAGTTGCATAGTGGTGAGATCAGGCCTTTATACAAAATGTGAGGTAATCTTAACCAAAAAAGTCACTTACTAAAAACATCTTGAGTGAAATCATAGTGGCAGACTATATCTTTTAACAATTAGATGCATTCATTGAAAGTATGTAAAGATCTCACCGAAATATCTTTTTGTTGTATGCATATAGGGCACATTTAGAAAAATGTTCCATGAAAGAGCATTACCTGGAAAGCTGTAGTGAAACACATGATGGATTCGGTTTGGAATTAAAGACAAAGTTTGCAGAGCTACAGATCACGTTTACCAACTTGACCAAAATCCCTGTAAAAAGAAAGTAATCTTGCAGAACACAAGGCAGCATTACCACACTGAAAAACAGTGCAGATAACGGTTACTTAAGAAAGATGTCTTTGATTATGCTGTCCAAGGAATTGATTGACGGATGGAGAAACTCAACTAAACCTTTTGGAGCTGAAATATTGGAAGGAAATCTTATATTAAATGCCGGGTAGAAGTACTGACCCACAAGCTGTCTCAGTAAGTGATGAAGCACTGATGTAACGAGTCAAACACTGAACAAAAGACACATTATAACCAGATCTGAAAAAAAAAAAAAACCACAACAGGTGCTGTGAATATCTCTGTTTTCCAATTGTATTTAGAGTTTAGGGAGAACATCTTTGATTCTGAAGCCAGCCTTTAACCATCAGATATCACAATGATAAGATAGAAGCAAAATTTGATCGGCCTGAACTTATGAAGAAGCGACAGCATTTATGGTTCAAGGTGGGCATTAAGGTAACAGAGCATAGTGATGGTCAGGTGTGGAAATAAAAACAGAGGTCATGAAAATATGTTTTATCAGTGTAGTAAGTTGCATGCATAAATGGAACAGAAGTCAACATTAAACCAGGGATAAAAAGCTATCTCTGGTATTATACTGTATTCAATTGTATCAAATTGTCTTTACCATAGGTCCACCAAAATTAGTGTAAATCTTTGTTTTCCCAAGCCAAACAGCAGAATTAGAAATGTTTGTGTAATTTTTATCATCAGCTTGATTTGCAGATGATTGCCAAGTACTAATTCAGCTTAGAGTTGGAGACGGCTTCAAAATATTGCAGCATACCTTCTGTATTTCTGCTGTTAAACGCAGGTGATTTTGTAAATTTATAACAGTTTTCAGAATTATGCATTCTGCAAATGCATGGATCTCTAGTCCATGCATTTGTTACTTCAAGGCTGGACTATTGTAATTCTTTATTATCAGTATGTCCACAAAATGCAGTTAAAATCCTTCAGCTGATTCAAAAAGCTGCACCAAGAGTTCTGATGAAAATTAAAAAGAGACATCATATTTCTCCTATTTTAGCTTCCCTTCATTGGCTCCCTGTTAAATCCAGAATAGAATTTAAAATTCTCCTCCTCACATATAAAGCCCTTAATGATCTAGCTCCATCATACATCAGAGATCTGATTGTTCCATATGTTCCTAACAGAGCACTTCGTTCTCAGACTGCAGGTTTACTGGTGGTTCCTAGAGTCTCTAGAAGTAGAATGGGAGGCAGATCCTTTAGTTATCAGGCTCCTCTCCTGTGGAACCAGCTCCCAGTTTTAGTCCGTGAGGCAGACACCCTGTCTACTTTTAAGGCTAGGCTTAAAACTTTCCTTTTTGATAAAGCTTATAGTTAGAGTGGCTTAGGTTATCCTGAGCTATCTCTGTAGTTATGCTGCTATAGGCTTAGACTGCTGGAGGACATAATGACCACTTTCACCCTCTTCACTACATTCTCACACTACTCTCCAATTTTGCATTATTTGCTGTTATTTCAGCTTTTAACTTTGTTCTCTCTTTTCTCTTCCTAGAAGCTACACCTGGCCTGACTCTGTGTCTATCTGTGACACCTTTCTGGAGAGGAGAATAGTCCGAGCTTCTGCTGGTGACAACTTAATGCTCACCCTCTACCAATCATCCACAGAGCCCTGTCTTTCAGTGTTGAACCCTTTCTCTCTCCTAGATATAGCAATTGACTGAGCTTTTACTGTGACTAACTCTATGTGCTCTCTTTCAGACTCTAACCTTGAAAACTGGCTCAGAGTTTATCTGTTCTTTCTTTCTAGATGAAATGACTAAAGGAGTTACGTCCATTAACATTTACTTTTCCTTCCCATAGAAAGTACTTGTTTGTGTGCTTCTTTGTTCTCTTTGTGTCTCTGCTCTGTTCTCTCAAACCCCCAGTCGGTCGTGGCAGATGGCCGCTCACACTGAGCCTGGTTCTGCTGGAGGTTTCTTCATGTTAAAAGGGAGTTTTTCCTCTCCACTGTCGCTACATGCATGCTCAGTATGAGGGATTGCTGCAAAGTCAACGCCAGTGACTGTCCACTGACTCTACATGCTCATCCATCTGACTCAAAGCAATCTACTGGGTTTCCTTAGATAGAAAAACTTTTTATCCAATTTGAATAAATAACTAAATCTGACTGCACTGTTTAATGGTTAGGATCAATTGGAATATATGAACCTGACTGTTGTGAAGTACCTTGAGACGACATGTGTTGTGAATTGGCGCTATATAAATAAAACTGAATTGAATTGAATTGAATTATAGGCCCGGGAATAAGAATGTGTCCAACTTTCCAAAATATTACACCAGACTAAACTTTTCTTATTTTAGGTCACAATAGTTTCCAGAAATTTTGGCCCCTTCCTCGTGACGGAGCTAGTGTTGCTCAGATTTGTAGGCTGTCTGGCACTGTTGAATAAGAGTCCAGCTTGTAGGTATTTTACTGGACAAAAACACCTTTACAGCTCAGCCCAGAAAATGTCTTTGCCACATCAGGGCTTTATGATGGCCAATGCAAAACACTGTCTTTGTTGTCTACTAATGCACATTGTAGGTTGGGGAGATCCATTTGTGCCAAGCTTTAACTTCTTCAGATTTTGCTTCTGTATTTCCACAAAATGTTCTATGCCGTTTATACTGTCTGTATGGATGAAGGTGTGTCGTTCAATTATCTGGAAATTGCACCCAAAGATGAACTTGTGGAGGTCCACAATTCCCTTCCCGATATTTTGTGTGTTTTCTTTGGATTTTCCACAACATCACACAAGGAACCAGTGCGTCGCTTTTAAACTACATCCACAGGTTTTCCTCCATCAAGTCAAATGTTGTGAATTAGCCTATCTGTAGCTTAAAAAGCCATGGAATCATTAACTGGTGTTGCCTAAGTTGTGTAAATGCTTAGTGGGCGAATCATAGTGCACATAAACTTTTGAATTTAAAGAAAGTAATAAAATGTACCTTAACAAAGTCTCTCATTGTTTTGGGACATCAAATAGAAATGATCTCAGGTAATCACAACTGAGCTAAAACAGGAAAGGTTTAGTCGGATTTAATATCAGACAATGAAAACTAGAAGGCTTCATCAGCAAATCTGTGTGAACAAATGTACATACTGAAAAAATAAAATAGATTTAAAATCTGTGCCCAACTTCCTAAACTAAAGGGACAGATTTTCTCTCTAGTTTTATTTCTCCACCTGTCACTCCTGGGCTCCATGTGAAGACATGCTTTCTTCTGTGCAAAAAAAAAAAAAAATCAGCTTCTTTTGGGAAAATTGTGTAGGATGAAAAAGTTTCTGACAGCATGCAGCTGCTCTGTGAAAGCTTTCGCCTCATGTAGATAGACATCATGGTGTCTTTATTCGCAGGATGCAGTGGTCTGCCTCTTGAAGAGTTATTTCTCAGGACACACAGGAATGACCTCCACAGTCTGAAGCTTGTATGCTCTACAGGTGCATCTCTTTCTCCCACAGCCCAAAACCATGCATGTTAAATTAGCTGGAAATTCTAAACTGTCCTTAAGTTTGAGTTTCTGTGTGCATGGTTGTTTGTCTCATCTGTTTATGTGTGTTTATGTTTTGAGTTCTCGCCATATTAGTTCATTCGTTTTTCATTTCCCACCCCTTCTTCGGCATTTAGGCTCCTGGTTTTTCATTTCCTTTTTTAAACACTAATATTCCCTCGTTATACTGGTGTTATTCTGTGGTGTGGTGTTAATCTTCATGTCTAATGTTTTAGAAGTGTGCCTGATCTAACACAACTGATTCAAATGGCTAGATTATCTACTCAGCATGCCTTTAAGAGGCCTGGTAATTAACAATTCATTTGTCTTGAATCAGAGAAATAAATATAACATCCTGGCCTCTGCCCCTTAAGGACTGACTTAGGACACCAATGAGCTACAAAAAGCAAAAGGGCAAAAAGACATAATATTCGGTAACAAAAACACTAGAAAACTACCACTAAATTTAGCAAGTGTATGTCTATGTTGTTCCTTTGGTTGATGTATCAAAATCAAAATAACAAATAAATGCTATAATTAATATTATTATAATTACAACTGTTAAGATCTTGTTTGGCAGACCAGAACTGCTTTGTGTCACTTAGTAATAATAATTCTAACCAAAAATGATTCCATGTCCGGTTCCTCAAGGTTCCAATCTTGGGCCACTTTTATTTAACATCTAGCTCAGTTTATGGAATACTACAACATCTCTTACAATATCTATGTTGAAGACATCTATTTAGGATCCACCCCAGTCATATGTAAAACAAAACCTGAACTGCATACATTAAAAAAGAGACTTGTAAAGAGCTCTAAATCCCATAATGCATAGCATTAATCCATTGGCATGATATACTTTCAGGTAGGAGGGATTTCCACACAGCTGGAGAGTCCCAACGACATCACAGAAGTATCAAAGCCTACAGAGGGCAGCATCCTTCCTCTTTCCGCAGGTCTCCAGTGGCATAAGGGGAACACGCATGTGAACATCTTGAGGTTTTTGGTCCATTAAAAGATTCTGCACCTTCAAAGAAAAAGCTGTAAGGTCGCTGCCGGTTTATACGGCGATACTGATAGGCCAAAAACTGAGGTTTGCTGTGTGCTGTCCCAGCCCTGTAGAACCTAAGCATAGATTCTCCAAGAAGAGTGGGCTGTCTCTGATAACATAGACAAAGCTGTTTTTCTCCCTCCCTGAAGAAGACGGCATTGAAACCATTACTCTGTGCACTGAATGAGCGACCGAGAGCAAAGCCATGCTTAACTTAGCCAGCCACAATGAAATATGATTTATTTAATTGGGTTTTGCTTTTTCTGTGGTGCTTAACTATATGAATGCTAAAAGGCCACTGAGCTTGATTCTATAAACTCCTTTTGGTTGTGCTTTAAAGTTGTGACAAACTTTATTTAAAGCCACAGAAAAATGGGTGAATTTCTTCCGTAGGTTAGATTTTTTAACCTATATTATAGTTATAAGTAAAATGCTGATCACATTACACCAGTCCTTAAATCACTGCACTGGCTTGCCGTTGGTAGGCTAGATTTTAAAATGAATGAATATATTTTTGTCACTGTAACAAGAACTGTTTTATTGCTTTCATTTTAATATCATAGTAAGTAGGGAAACAAACATCCAGCGACTTTTTATTCAGAAACAGACTTGAGTATCCCCATTGATGAACCCTGGGTAAACACAGCAAATGTTTTTAAAGAAAGTTATTGTTTTTGTTGCTAGGAATAGACTAAAAGCATTTTCTAGACCAACATTGTAGAAAGCATTCAACCCAAAAACCTACTCAGTTTGTACACTTTCTCTTATTAAGGCAAACACCTTAAACATTTTTTCGGACCTACAATAATTTGTTCCTTTTTTACTTTATTTCTATAAAATATTTACTTTATTGCTAAGCAGATAAAAAGAAGATAATTCACAATAAAATAATTATGTCTTTTTAGGTGGAAAAAATTGCTATGGCTCCTGAGTAGTTTCAATGTGACAAATTTGGCCGTTAGATGCAAAAAGTTGATCTAAAGCCTGCCTTGAGAGATTAAAAGGATTTAATATATATTCTATATAAAGCTGCTTGTAGATTAGTTTATTATTTAGCATATTTCTGAAAGCATTAACTAGCCTAGCTAAAATTATTTACCAAGAAACTCCAAGGTAATCCTGAGAATCCTCCTGAGGGTGCACATAAACTTCAACATTCAGCTGAGTTTA
Organism: Girardinichthys multiradiatus; assembly: GCF_021462225.1. NCBI lineage: Eukaryota > Metazoa > Chordata > Actinopteri > Cyprinodontiformes > Goodeidae > Girardinichthys > Girardinichthys multiradiatus. The sequence continues at coordinate 32,018,544 of NC_061807.1, forward strand.
TGTGTAGGTGGATGTGGCCATATTAGAAAAAGGAGAATGGATGGCATTTTTACAGCCAATAAAAGGTATGGTTTTACACTTACTTAAGCACATTTTAAAACAAAATAAGCTAAATTTGTTTATGTTTCTGGATTAGACGCTGTTATCATTATCCTACCTGCAAAGAGAATTATTAATAAACTGTGCAGACCTTCAACGTTTGCTTTTTGTATACAGGAAAAATGAGATGGAAATGTTTAACTAGTCCTAGACAGTTAGAGATAACTCCAAGACAAGCAGCAGAGGAAGAACAAGGAGGAAATCGAATCCTTGGTGACATCTCCTGCCTCCTCGACACTGAGCTGATTCAGCTACTAACAATGTTCAGCCTCTGCCACATCGTCAGCAGTACTGCACAGAGTCTTCAAAATAAACCTGTAGCGACATTGACAGCGTGTTGAGAACTTTGTTCCCTGTCATATCCTACATTTTTGATTGGAAACTAAAGGCAGAAAACACACTTACAGTCAGAATTTGAGCTTTGTAATCACCTTTTGTTAGACAGTTTGTTTGGTTACATTATTAGTATGCCCAGATCTTACGTAGATATATTCATGTGATTAACAACACCTTTGGAAAACTGTCGTTCTGTCAAAATGTTGCCATGTACAGTATCTGAAATGAAGTTTGAATGCAGCAAAGATTTGGAGATAAAGTTTTCTGTTAGTCTAGTCGGAAGCTCACTATTTCTGAAAACACAGGAAGGTAAAATATAGGAGGAACAGAGAAGTTAACTATACAGTCAAAACCAGATGTACATGCAGTGTATAAAAAGACTAAACTTCAACAAAGCTTTTTATATTAAAAGTTCTTCTTTGCAAGCTTTGTTTAGAGAACTGCAGATTTTTATCACTCTTGATGTCAGTCTGTTTTTTAGAGAATGGTTATAAATCTTTGGACATCAGAGTTTTGGCTGCGGTGCGTTTAGGGAATTAGTAAAAATCAATCAATTATGTTTTTTATTGGCCCCACATTTGAGTCTCATCTAGCTGTATTTTTCCACTTGTGTTGACATTACCCAGTTGTGGTGACAAGAATAAGAAGTGTGAGTGTCTAAAGTAATAATGAAATAATTCAGCAATCTTATTATGTCAATGGATTAAACTCTAAAGGGTATCCAGACATCATGAGACCTTGAAACCGTGTATGTAAAAATGTCCACTTAAGCAGATTTCTTATTTAATCTAAGGGAAAAAGCATGATGTTCTCTCTTTTACAGTCGTTCTTATCCAGGATCAGATCAGCAGGGTTGGCATAGAATTTTTCCACCTTATGTCCCATTAGAAACGTCAACAACTTGCTTTCAGGATCTCAGTTTCTAAGCAATCAAAAATGATGGTTTTCCAACTCCTTTTCTGTCTGTGAAAACAGCCTTGCCCCTTAGCCCTTGAGACTGACATGTGGTTACTCTGAGGAATCAGAGGAGGCAACAGGTGCCTATCAAGCAGATCTGGAAGTTTGAATAGAAGGGTTTTCGGATACCAATTCTGGCCAATTAAAAGTATATAAGAAATGGGTTATCTGCCGGGTGCAGCCACAGGAGGTAAGAGAACACAGTCTCTCAGGAGTTGCACAGAAAAGTTTTCTTTTAGCAAAAATTGCAGGAAGAAAGTCTGAGGAATGCTGCAGGCAGACAAAAAGGTGATGATGAAACCAAAACAAAGGATCTCACTAAGCACAGCTGATCAGACTGTTTCCTATGGGCGACAGCCCATTTTGATTTGAGTTAAGGGCCTACACATCCTTTAGCTGGATTAAAGCTTCATGCATTTCTTCTTCTTTTGACATCCTGATGAGGTGACCAGCTTTAAGCAGTGGTTCTACCTTTTGGGTACACCAGGACATAGTCAGGCCGATGTGTTGGAGGATGACAAGCCTCAGCTAAAACATAAAAAATTAAGGGATATTTTTACACAAAATGTCAGAAAATCTCAATAACATTTTCTTTCTTGTTAATAGTTGTATCTCCAGTACATGTAGAGTTGTGGGAGTGGGATATCTGTCCTAGAACAAAATCTTTAGATGTTGTAGTATTTGTTAAACTTTTGGTGTGTTGGAAGAGGCAGGATATAAAATAATTTTGATACACCTTAGCTATTTTAATCAACATTTAAGTGTTCATGACAACATACTTTCAATTAAAACTTTTCATCAAGTCTTTCCCTCATTCCCTCTCTTTAGGTTGTAGCACAGCTGGTCAGCTACTGGTGTCCTCAACATATATAATGAGACCTTGATTAAGCAAGTGGATCATCTGTACAAGGTGAACATTAAGTTGTTGCCAGCAGAAGCTTGGACAAGTGCATTCCAAGGTGCAGCCTAATTGTTTTGCATTTCCCACATTTCCATCAGATGTTAGTGAATAAACTGAGTGAAACTGAATTTACACAACAAATTAAAGATGCTTGCTTGCTAAAATGACTCCACATTTGGTCAAAACACCAAAAATAAAACAAGAGCCATGTGTGTAACATTCATCTCTATTCATCATCTTTGACGCCAACCACAATTATCTGTTTGTAAAATCTCTCATTTGCACAGGAGTGACCATGACAATGGCTAAGTATAGCCAGTAGCCCATCACTGCACGCGTAGGATGACTAATGGAAGAACATAATTGCAGTGGGCTATAAGTATCTACAGGGGGCAACAGCGGGCACGTGGGGGCTGCCAAATGATAACAGGTGTCTGTTTTGATGCTTGCTGCAGAAAAGCCACTGCACAGGCACACAGTGCCAGCAAAAAGACGTGAGAGGTGCGTGTTAGTATGTGTGTGAAGTCATACAAAGGCATTAGAATGAGTCAGAAGCAACAGCCGGGCTGAAGGAGAGAAGAGGGAATGTTAACATAACTGTAAATTTTGATAATATTAGAAGCATATCAGTTAATCTGATGGTGTGGTGATTCAGGAGAACTGTCACAACTAGTTCTGTCACATCAGATGCGTGTTTGTGTTTTAAAATAGGAAAAAAAACCCTATCAAAGAGGATGTCATTATAACCTTCAAAAAATACAACTCTGAAATAATGTTCAAATAAGGCATTTTCAAAAATGTATATTCACACTCATTGTCCCTAATCATAGCCCTGGTCATACTAGATGCACAAGAACAGCAAAGCCAAAAGGGCTGTGAAAGCAGATTTACAGATTTCTTTGTTTGTTGCTTTTTTATCTCACTTAAATGTTTCAGATCATCAAATCAATTTTATATGAGAAAAACATAACCTGAGTAAATGGAAAAGGCACTTTTTAAAATGACATTAATTGGAGGAAAAAAACTATTCAAACAAACCTATAAAAAAAGCAATTGCCTTGATGACAACAGCCCACATCCAACGTACCTGTCAGGATCTGGGTTTGTGTTTGTGTTTTTGTGCTTGCTACATGTGCTCATTCTCAGGTGGTGCTGGAGCTCTCAGGTATGCTGGGTGACAGATGCGACTTATTCCACTGATTGCCAGGAGGAGTACTTAAGCAGGAGGCTGCCAGCACTTCAATGCAAGAGTGTTTTGCCACAGTGGTACAAACTCTAGCCACACTCCAAGTTATGCTTTGTACTTCGACCTCGTTTAACTTTGTTTTTTGCTCCTCTGCAGATTTTGAAAGCCTAAGCTTTGGATCTATGTCACTGAGCTTCTGACTACGTTTCTGAAAGTTACTCTGGATGATCAAGCCTGTCTTCGTTCTGAGGATTCCTATCCTGTGATCTACCTTCGTTTAGATTCGCATCAAGCTGGCAGCTTCCTGTCCTCTTCGTCTCCTGAGCCAAGCCACAAGCATACCCTGTCCACCCTCCAACGTAAGCCACCGCACATCGAACTTGTTTACTGTAACCTGAGCCCCACAGAACAGCACCAAGTGAACTCTCTACGGATATACCTGCTTAAGTCCTGGATCCTGAATCTCATTCCCCCTGGCGACCTGACAATCATAACTCATGAGATAGTTCCGTTCCTGACTATATCTTCAATAAACAATCTTTATTTTACTTCCCCCTCCTGAGTGTTCTCTGTATGTGGGACCGAGCCATTTCGCACATGATGACAAGACCCAGCAGAAGCACTCAGGACTCTCTCTGAACAGGCTAACCAGATCCAGTTTCATGATTCCTCTCTTCATTCCCTTACAGAACGGCAACGTCAAACCAACCTACAGATAGAACAGATCGCCACCATGTTACAACAAACGCTAGGTACTTCATCCACCACCCCTCCAGGTGTCACTTCTACGTTTCCGGAATCCTTTCAGTCACCCCCTTTTCGTGATGTCACATCCCCTAGTCCGGAGAAATTCTCTGGTGAGGTAGGAAATTGTGTTTTTTTTTTTTTGCTTCAGTGTTCTTTGGTGTTTAACTGGTCCCCCCACTCTTTTCCTCATGATAATGTAAAGATATCATATATAATTGGATTACTGACCGGCAAAGCTTTGCAGTGGGCTGAAGCCCGTTTCCCTGATTGCAGGGAGTTTGGTTGTACTTTTGATGACTTCGTTAAAGAATTTAGAAAAACTTTTTCACCTGTATTAGACAAATCCAGTGCTGGCTGACGTTTAAGGGCCTTAAAACAACATCACAGACCCTTTACTGAGTTTTCTATTGAATTCCGACATTGGCAGTAACATCTGGCTGGAATAATGAGGCTCTACCTTTTTGCACGCCTTAGACGATCCTCTAAGGGATGAATTAACCAGGGTAGAGGAGCCTCCTTCTTTAGATGAGGTTATTTCATTAGCAACCAGGATAGATAACAGAATAAGAGAAAGAAGAAGAGCCAGAGCAGAAAGGTCATATTTTCACCCCCAGGGGGTTGGTGGACCAAGCTCAGAATAGTAAAGCTCCAAGATTCAGCTTACCTGGGACTCTTTTAGTGGGTCAGCGTACATTGCCTGTATCTGCACTTATAGACTCTGGCTGCGAACAGAATCTCATAGATCTGGATTTGGTAAACCAGGCAGGAATAGAAGTGGTGTCCCTTGAATCACCACGTTCAGTTTTAGCTTTAGACGGAAAGAGACTACAACAGATTACACAACGAACCAAGCCAGTAGAACTACTGTTATCTGGCAATCATAGGGAAGAAACATCATTTTTTGTATTTCCAGTATCTCAAGGTTGTCTGGTTTTAGGATTCCCCTGGTTACGACAACATAACCCACATCTAGACTGGTCAAGGTGTCGTATAGAGTCCTGGTCCGCTAACTGCCTTTCATCTTGTCTAAGATCAGCGTTCACACCAAATCTACCCCCACAGGCTAGCAGTGAGGACAAAGGAATCGATTTGACTCATGTACCTCAAGAATATCATGACCTGAAGGGAGTGTTTAGCAAGAATAAGGCTCTATCATTACCTCATCACAGACCCTATGATTGTGCAATTAACCTTCTCCCCGGCGCACCTTTGCCCTCTAGCACACTCTACGACATTTCACGTCCTGAGCAGAAATCTATGGAAGACTATATCAATGATTCCTTATCAGCAGGTATTATACGTCCTTCCTCATCAACACTAGGGGCGGGTTTTTTTTTTTGTAGGGAAGAAGGATGGTTCATTGCGTCCCTGTATACACTATAGGGGTTTAAATCAGATCACCGTTAAGAATAAGTACCCACTTCCCTCATCACTTCTGCTTTTGAAGCCGTTTATGGTGCCACGGTTTTTTCTAAATTAGGTCTTCGTAACGCTTACCACTTGGTCAGGATCCCCCAGGGGGATGAGTGGAAGACGGCCTTTAAAACGCTGTTGGGTCATTTTGAGGATTTGGTCATGCCTTTTGGACTGTGTAATGCTCCTGCGGTTTTTCAAGCTTTGGTCAACGACATTCTCAGGGATTTTTTGAACATTTCCGTCTTCGTATATTTGGATGATATTCTGATTTACTCTAAGAAAATGCAGGAGCATCGCAAACACGTTCGCCAAGTTCTTCAACGTCTCCTGGAGAACCGCCTGTTTGTAAAAGCCGAGAAGTGTGAGTTTCACCAGTCATCAGTCACCTTCCTGGGCTACATCCTTGAGGGTGGACAGGTACGTTCTGATCCAGAGAAAATAAGAGCTGTACTAGAATGGCCGGTGCCGGACTCACGCAAATCTTTGCAGCGTTCTTTGGGATTCGCCAATTTTTACAGACGTTTCATCAAGGACTATAGTCTCATTGTTGCACCTCTAACAGCTCTAACCTCCTCTAAGATCTCCTTTTCCTGGTCATCCGAAGCCGAAGTGGCTTTTTGTATCCTCAAGCAGAAGTTCTCTCGCGCCCCCATCTTGGTCCATCCGGATTCTGCAAGACAATTCATCCTGGAAGTCGACGCATCGGACATCGGGGTCGGAGCAGTGCTGTCGCAAAACTCTGAAGATGGCAAGCTTCATCCTTGTGCTTTCTTTTCTTGCAGGTTCAGCAACACAGAGAAGAACTACGACGTGGGTGACAGAGAACTCCTGGGAATAAAGTTGGCCCTTGAGGAGTGGCGCCACTGGCTTGAGGGGGGCAAACATCCCATCCAAGTCTGGACTGATCACAAGAATTTGGCCTACCTACAGTCAGCCAAAAGGCTAAACCCCCGTCAGTCTCGCTGGTCCTTATCTTTCTCTCGTTTCGACTTATGTATTTCTTTCAGGCCGGGACCTAAGAATACTAGATGAATCTGATGCCCTCTCCAGAAAATTCGCCACAGACGATTCCAGTTGGATGGTCGGGGCACTTAGATGGGAGATTGAGGACACGGTGTTAAAAGCTCAATAACAGGAGCCCGATCCTGGCAATGGGCCACCAAACCGTATCTACGTCCCATCTATAGTACGAGCTCGATTAATTAACTGGCTGCACACAGCAAGGTGTTTTGGCTCATCCAGGTGTTACTAGAACTATCGCAATGGTTCAAAGGAGGTTTTGATGGCCTACATTACATAAAGATGTGAAGGAATTTGTTCAGTCTTGTGCTACTTGTGCTAGGAATAAGTCTTGTAACCAGCCCCCCTGCAGGTCTTCTCCAACCTCTAAGCATCCCAAGTCATCCCTGGTCTCACATAGCTTTGGGTTTTGTTACTGGTCTTCCCCTCTCTTCTGGTATGACAACTATTCTCACTATTGTACACCATTTTTCTAAAGCCTGCAATCTCATCCCTCTCTGAAAATTTCCTTCAGCCCTTCAGACCGCAAAACTCCTCACTAAACACGTCTTTTGTCTCCGTGGAATTCCACAGGACATTTTGTCTGACCGAGGTCCACTGTTCATTTCGCAGATTTGGAAACAGTTTTGTTTAGCTCTCGGAGCCAAGATTTCATTAACTTCAGGTTACCACCCACAGTCTAATGGTCCGACCGAAAGATTAAATCAGCAGCTAGAATCAACCCTACGATGTCTCACGTCCACTAACCCTTCTGACTGGTGCGCATATCTACCGTGGGTAGAGTATGCTTTAAATTCTCACATCTCCTCTGCCACTGGACGTTCGCCTTTTGAGGCCTCACTGGGCTATCAGCCATCCTTGTTTGCTGCTGATGAAAGAGAAATCATTGTGTCATTTGCCCACCAATATGTCTGCCGCTGTAAGACCATTTGGAACTCAACTGTCCAGAGCCTCAATCACACTGCAGATCAAAACAAGCGTTTTGCTGACCGCAAACGCAGACCTTATCAGGTTCAAACACCTTAAAATACTTATAACATCACAAAAAGAAGAGAAAGACAAAGAATTAGTTATTTTACTCGTTGCGAGGAGAACGGACAGAGATGTGCTTTCAGTTACAAATCTCCTACTGCTCTGAAAACCATCTGTCCGCACCTCTCTTTTTATTATCTTTGGGGGTTCCCTAGTTACAATAAACGTTGCAGCTCTGAAGGATGGGAAAAACAGCTGCAACGTAAACAGGTCATATACATCATTATCTTGTAACAGCACACTTCCACAGTCTCCCCCATCTTAAGATCAGTGTGTCTTCTGTTCAGCACAATCAGCCACCATCTTTATAACATCCTCAACTGTGACTGCTTCCTTCCCAGCTCCACCTTTGATCCTTTCCTGCAAACACTCATCACATCCTTACTCAGACATACAGCATGAAAGGTTATAAAGATCAAATAGTAAAGTTAAAGAAAAGGAAAAATATAAGATGAAAAGAAAAAATATAAGATAAAACTATATACAATTATTCCAACATTTCCCCCCTGTTTATCTTATATTTGCTCATATCACTTAAACAGCCACTTCATTTGGATTTTTAACTGTAAGATCATTTTTCATGAGTACAAAGACAATTATACTCAGAGGCACTTACTGACATTTAAACCACAGAATCAAATAGAGATGGATCTGGGTATAGGTCAGAAAAGTGGTCAGTCGGATCATCATTATCTTCATCATCCTGATGTTTAAGTAACGGATAGAGTTGGATAACTCTATCCGTTACTTAACTCTTCCATAGGAGAAATAGCTGTGGTGATGAGACGGTTAAGAAGAGAACGAAGGCAGGGAATACAACAACATCCACACAATGTCAAAATTGCAGCAAAGGAAATTATTACTGATTATACTAAAATTTTATACTTCCCAAACACATCCAGCCAGGAGTCCCACATCGAGGTGTCTACTCCAGAATGCTCCTTCATTTTGCCACTTAGAGATCTCAAACCTTCTATGGCTTTAGTGAGGCTGCCGTCAGTCAGCACCAGTGTTGTTATGTATAAATGTGCAGCATTTTCTCCGAAAATGGCACAAACTCCTCCTTTTTCAGCTAACAACATGTCCAAAGCAATTCTATTTTGGAATGCCATCAGGGAAGTTGAAGCCAATTAGTCATGGACAGCTTCAAACCCGTTTTGTGTCCAATTTCTTAGTTTTTGAACATTGTAGTGAATATAGTTGATCCTGTCTACGTTTTTGTTCATTGTACACCACCAACAGATACTTGATTCAAATCTTGCGGCTACTTGATCAGTTAATTTATCTTCATCTATAGCAAACTATGTATGTAGAGTCTCCCTCAGTCTGCCAAGCTACTGCTGTGCACTTTCTATTATGCCAGTCATGTGGGATTACACTAGATCATCTACTAACATAGGATATACTAAAACTGGTAACAATAAGGTAACTAGAGCACAGAGTCCCGTTTCTTTTGAAGGTAATTGATCAAACAACCTGTCGTCACCACACCACCACCAAATGTCTCCTCTAGAGACTGGTTTAAAAACTTCTTTACTTTTACAGTTGTAGTACATCATACTGCAGTGAGATTTCCTAATTTATTGCCTCTCTCTGTCACATTTATACATGTGTAGTTTCCAGTGGTGACCCGTTTATGGAATACTGGTTTATTCTTATCTGCTGTAGTTACAGGAAAAACAGAATCCTTGTGCTGACACATTTCATTAAAATTAGTTTGATTCATTGCTTCCATCACATAGAGTTGTGGTATCACAGCTGGAATTATTTGTAACAAAAACCTGGAACCCATACACACAACACAATCTCTTTTAGTCATGTTAGCTGCTTGCTCTACCATCAATAACCAGTTATTATTTGTTCCTGATACTCCAGTAATAACCTGGAACCAGTCATCTATGGTTAAGTTTCCTAACATAATTTTTACTCTCTTCGCTGTAGTCTTAGGGGAGAGAGTCGTTTCAGTTTTTACTTCACAAACAAAAAGGTCAAAATTTGGGTCTGACCCTGAAACCCAAACCCACAGGAAAAATCCCCAACATTTTCCTCCTGATGAAACGTAGTCGGGAGGAAATAGAGAGTTATGCGTGAGGTTAACTGTTACCTGGATTGCATTATCAGCTTTATGGGGTCTAAACAACTTCTTCTGATGCCTAGCATAAGCAGTGGTGCTCACTCTGGTGTCCAATTGTTTCCTTCATCAGCTACCATCATGGACCATGAGGTGTCTCTTCTATCATTAGTTAAGTACCATTTATAACTTCTATAATCCTGCCCTTTCCCTCCTCGTTGGTCAAGCTCATGAGTGGGATCAGCACCACAGCTATAGTTTTAGATTTCACGCACACTTGAATGCCGTAACTATAAGAAGTTTGTTTAGTACACATATTTGGGTTATCTTGCCTCCCTTGGTTTAGTGCTACTCGTTTAATATGACTCATAGCAGGTGTTGTTACGTTCTGATTTATCTTGACTGGTTCCCAGAAATACCAGAAAAATAAGAAAATCAATATGAGGAACAATATAAATGCCCAGCAACGGAAAGCATTGCTAATCCATCTAAGAGTCATTTTGGCTGAAATGTTGACTCCTCTAAGTGGTTCCAGTGTCTTAATTTTCTTCACTGACTTTCGGGTCTCTCCAGCCTCTAAATGTCCGGGTCCACCCTATTATCAGTCTGTAAATCACTTCCCCTGGCGGAGCTTTCAACCGAAATGACCTTTATACAAAGTTAAGGTGAATCCAGGTTGATCTCTCAGCTATTTTTACTGCTGTAGGAGTGGTTAATAATAACTAATATGGGTCCTCCCACTTAGGTGAAATACCAATGTTTCTTCTTTACACTCCTTATTAACACCCAGTCTCCTGGTTTCACTAGTTGGTTTTCCTGCTGGGAAATAGAACATTCCTCATTAGTTTGAATTTGTTTCTGTTGCTTTTCTAACATACTCCTCATATAATCAGCTAGGTTGGCTTCATCTAACTCCCACTGATTTTTTAACTGTGGTAATCTGTATGGTCTTCCAAATAACGTTTCATAGGGTGTTAGCCCTGAGGTGCTTGTAATGTTTATAAATAGTTTTACTAGATCTAGACACTGCGCCCATGGTCTTCCTGTCTCTTCAATACACTTTTTCAGGCGGTTCTTTATAGTCCCATTCATTCTTTCCACTAATCCAGCGCTTTGAGGGTGGTAAGCGCAATGGTTTCTTAAATCTATGTGAAACATAATTCCTATTTTCTTTATTATTTGATTTACAAAATGGGCTTCATTATCACTATATATTTTCTCTGGAATCCCATATCTGGGAATTATATCTTTACACAGTGCTTTTGCTACAGTTAAGCTCTCACACAATATGGTTGCGCACACGCAACACTATCTAGTTTTGAAAAGAAATAGGCTATTGGTTTCATTTTATCTCCATGTTGTTGAACCAGAACTGAGGTCATAAAATGTCCCTTGCAATCTACCATCTGAACAAACGGTTTACCATAATCTGGTAATGCTAAAGCAGTACAGGAATCTAGAACTTGTTTTATGTTGGTAAATGCTTCTTCAGCTTCTACACTCCATTTCAGTTCAGACGTCATTTTCAGCTCTTCCTCATACATTAGTTTGTTTAATGGAGCCACTATTTCTGCATAATTTGGCACCCAGTTTCTACAATAATTAGTTAGTCCAAGGAAGGACATCATTTGTTTTTTTATTACTGGTTTTGGAACTTGTAATATTGCAGTCTTTCTTTCTTCTACAATTGTGCGTCCCCCTGCGCTAAGATTGTGGCCTAGGTATTTAACCTAATTTTTACACAACTGAAGTTTCTTTTTACTGACTTTGTGTCCTTCTTCTGCTAAATGTTTTAATAATACTATTGTGTCATTTCTACAGGTCTTCTCATCAGGAGAGGCTAATAGCACATCATCAACATATAGTAAAACCTGACTACCTCCTGGAGGGTCAAACTTGGCCATGCTTGCACTCATTACCTGAGAGTATATAGTTGGACTTTCACAGTAGCCTTGAGGTAGTCTGGTATAAGTATATCTTTGTCCCTCAAAAGTGAATGCAAACCAGAACTGACTATCTTTATCTATAGGTACAGAGACAAATGCATTGCTTATATCAACTACAGTAAATATTCTAGCATCTGGTCTTAGGGAATTTAATAATGTATAAGGATCAGGAACACATGGTGCTTTCTGAACAACTGCATTATTAACTGCCTGTAAGTCTTGTACCATGCGCCATCCTGTTGATGGAGCTTGTTTTTTAACTGGAAAAATGGGGGTGTTACATGGTGAGTCCTTGCATTTTATTATCACCCTGCAGTTATTAAATCCTTTATTACTTGTTTTATTCCTTCATGTGCATCATGTTTCAAAGGGTATTGTTTTACACTGGGCCTGTATTCTGTTTTTGCTATAATTTGGACAGATACTGCTCCTTTTACTAAACACACATCAGTAGGGTCTTTTGACCATAACTTATTAGGGACTTCACACAAAAACTGTTCCTCCTGTTCAGTAAGGAATATTTCTCATTGTTGCTTTGTATGCAAATGTATCCCTTCTTGCACTGTCACTGTTCAGAATAATGGCTTCCTAGTTAATCCTGTGGATGCACTGATTTCTGTATTCATTGTTGTTGCAAACCAGTCTGTGGCATCTTTTCCCCTCTGCACTATTCTTCCCATGTCCTGTCACTTGAGTTCTTTATCGTTGAATAAAGATATGTGTGGAGTTGTCCTCATTTTGCAGAGCTTCCTAGTGTCTTCCGCTAACACTACTTCAGCAACTGACGTACTGTTCCCATCTGCATAAACATAAGTTACCATGACTTTGGTAGGGGTTACTTTAGTTAATGCTTCTCCATAAGTTTTATCTGGTCCAGGAGTATTTTTATACCACATGGTAATATGTAGATCATCTGGTGTCATCTGATCTTGTAGTCGGGTAATGACATTTCTTCCTTCTGTTAATAAAGCTGTCCCTATGTCTAGGGGTGGCTTATTTGGAACATTAGAATAGATAGCTGGCATGACTGTCCATTGGGATCTCTTATCCAAACTGGTTCAGACTCAGACTTGTGTAAGTTTCCCACTAGCTGACCTTACTGTTATTTGCTGATCACTAAGTCTGGAATTTGGAATTGTTTCTCTACAGGTGGTCCTGCATGCTCCGGTATCCCAAAGAAAAGTAATTCATTTTCCATTCAACAGTAAGGTAACTTCAGGTTTTTTGCTATCTAGAGAGAGAAGGTCCAGGAAATTTAGGAGGACATCCTGCCCCTGTGTTTTTGGTTTTTGGTTTTCATCGGTGTCTGAGGTACTAGGAACAATTTCACTTGTTTTCTGTCCTAGTCTTGCTGAAAAAAGATGCTGGCTATCTTTTTCTGTTTCTTATCCTTTATTACTTTTTCTGCATGGAGAGCATGGTTAACATAGTCTTCTAGATTTGCTGTGGGGAACCCTATAAAATGTCTCCTTACCCAGGTATTAATTGCATCCCTGGAACCAGCATGTACTGCATTTTGTAACTGCTGTCGATAAGCTCCTTGCTCGTTTTCATCTTCTTGTAGACCACTGTGTATTTTAAACACTTTTGTCAGTCTAATCCTATATTCTTAAAAAGGCTCTTCCTCTTTTTGTTTCACTCTGGCTATTTCTGCATAGTCAGTTCTGCGTCTGTACCTGACTATAAGCCTATCGATTAATCCCCTCACTCTGTTTGTATCAACAGCCTTCAGCGTCTCAAATAATAATTAAAAAAAACTAAAAAAACTAAACACAAATAAAACATACATGAGGTGCAGCCATGGTGGGGATGGATTTATTCACCAAAGGGGAAATCCCAAACCAAAGGGACTCATTTTAGCCCAACCAATCCTGTCAAACCTCATCAGATCTTTGGTACAAAACAAAAACTTTCCACCTACTCTTTTTACTCCCCTTCTTCTGTCCTGCTGTTCTACTTTGTAAATCCATAAAAAATTACTACTTAGCCCTCTGACCTTTTCTGCATTCCACAAAAATGCCCATTCTTATCTCCTGCATCACATCTCTCTCTTTTTAGTTACTTTTAAGCAATAATCTACATCCTCATAACCTTCTTTGCTCATTTTTCTTAAATCACGCTTTGTACTTTTAATTATTGCATCCTGTAGATTAACACATTTTTTTTAGTTTAATCGACCATCATAATGATATGTGGTTATCCATTTATCTAAATATCTTAATTTTAATATTTTAATTTGATCCTGTGCTTCTATAAATTTCCAATCTTTGCACTGTAATTCATTTTTAGTTTATTTTTACTCACCCCTTTTCCCATTTTTTTATTTTTTATTTGGTCCAGTATATAAATACCTAGGGTATTCTAAATGCTGGATTATTCTGCTCAGTAGGGTGACAGAAAAATCTCCTTTTGTGGTAATTCTCACTTCAACTCTTTCGAGTGGAGAATTCTTGCCTTTGCATCCACAAAAGTTAGTCACTTACAATCCTACTGCTTTGGTATGAGGCAAACCTAGTGGTTTAAATCCTCCAATAATTTCTCACATGCACACATTTTAAACGCGGAATTTTCTTAGTATTTTTTTTTAAATACTTATACGCGGAATTTTCAGTATTACTTCTTAATAGTTAAGAGATCTCCGCCGTCCTTTAAACACGGAATTTGTAGTATTATTTCTTAATACTTTTCCAGGACTCCGCCGTCCTACTTTTACGTGTTAGGGCCTTGGATTCACAGGGTTTTATTTCACGCAATGACCCCCAGTCATTTGTCACACTTTTAATCCAAACTCAACTCACCACTTTGTCTTCTCCTCTCTCTCAGAGTTCCGTCAGCCGTCAGACCCCAGCGGGCGGGCCGAGATCCAGTCCCAGAAAGGGTCTGTGAGTCTCCCTGATGAAGCCTGCCGTGCGCATGGTCTTTACTGGAGTCCACCAACCCGCTGGGATCCTCAGGCGTAATTGGAATCCGGCTCAAAGGACCAAATAATGTCAGGTTCAAACAACCTAAAATACTTATAATCATCACAAAAAGAAGAGAAAGAAAAAAGAATTTGTTATTTTACTCGCTGAGAGGAGAATGGACAGAGATGTGCTTTCAGTTACAAATCTCCTACTGCTCTGAAAACCATCTGTCCATTCCTCTCTTTTTATTTTCTTTGGGGGTTCCCTAGTTACAATAAACGTTGCAGCTCTGAAGGATGGGAAAAACAGCTGCAACGTAAACAGGTCATATACATCATTATCTTGTAACAACACACTTCCACAGTCTCCCCCATCTTAAGATCAGTGTGTCTTCTGTTCAGCACAATCAGCCACCATCTTTATGACATCCTCAACTGTGACTGCTTCCTTCCCAGCTCCACCTTTGATCCTTGCCTGCAAACACTCATCACATCCTTACTCACACATACAGCATGAAAGGTTATAAAGATCAAATAGTAAAGCTAAAGAAAAGGAAAAATATAAGATGAAAGGAAAAAATATAAGATAAAACTATATACAATTATTCCAACAGACCTGCACCGGAGTATAAACCTGGACAAAAGGTTTGGTTGTCGGCACGTGATGTGCCCCTTAAATCCATGTCTAGGAAGCTTTCGCCTCGTTTCATTGGTCCCAATGAGATTGAGACGGTAATTAGTCCGTCTGCTGTTCGTCTTTGCCTTCCTGCAAGTCTTCGTATCCATCCCACATTCCATGTTTCCCAGATAAAACCAGTGGTCTCAAGTGACTCGTGTTAGTTTCGAGTCATATGTGAAAATAAACATACCTTTCAAAAAGTAAAATTTTTGTTTACTTAGTCCACAGAATATTTTCCCAAGTCTTTTTTGCCCAGTCGTTTTTCTAATGTTGAATCATGAACACTGACCCTAAATGGGTGGTGATTACTTTCTCACACATGGCCTGGTCAATTTAGATAGCTTTTTTCCTCTCAACAAATTAAATCTTAATTTGAAAAATACTTGTTGAAGTTACTCAGGTTATCTTTGTCTGATTTTAAAGTTTTTTTGATTATCTTAAAATTTTAAATGTAAAATAAAAAAACAAAAACAAAATCAAAACAGAAGAAATCTGTCAGAGGGCAAAGCCTTTTTATAGAACTGTTGATAAAACTGTATGTGCCATATAAATGTGGAGGACAGAGTCACTTCAAAACATCAGTATGACCCTAAAAATAAAAACAACATTTACTATTAATTTTTAAGAGCTGTTATTTACAACACTGGGATACATGTGGTATCTGGCTATGACAACAACTTAAACTAACTAGTATAATACCCAAGAATGAGTAACAATGCATCCACGCAACATGATGCTGCCATTCCCTAACTCCACAGTTGGGATGAGGTTCTCAGATTTGCAAGTATCTCCATTTTTATTTGTAAATGTAATAATGATCATTATGACCAAACACTTTGTTCCTGAGGGAAAACTGCAATCTATCTCCTTCCTGAACAGTATTTTTATACTTGTATATAATTGTTTAAACTGATGAACGTGGCAAATTCAGCCATCTGGAAATTGTACCAAAGAATGAACTAGACTTGTGGAGGTCCACAGTGCTTTTACTGATATCCTGCATGATTTCCTTTTGATTTTCCATTATGTCACGCAAGGAATCAAAGGTGTGCCTTAAAATACATCCATAGGTGGACCTCCATTTAACTTTAAGTCATGACTTAAAAACCTAAATTGTTTTTCTGCACGGATAATCTTACTATATGTAATTTCTAAATTTTACGAAAGTCAGTAGTCTCTAAAACATACTTTCATTTATTTTTCAAAAATGTATCAAATATGAATCATTTAGTAACCCTCACTAACCTAAAACAGGAAGAGTTATGTCTGATTTAGTGTCACCCAGCGAGGAGGAAAAAAGCTGTCTTTTTACACACAGTTTGTAAATATCTGCTTTCAACTGTTTGTCCTGATACTTGTTTTAGATATGCCAGCTCATTCCAAATAAATTATTTTTCATGTCCACCGATGGTCTACATTGAAACAAATTACATCCCAATCAGGAAAATTACAGAGGATCTTAATCAAGTTCAATCAAGTCGTCTTTAAAAAAACATAACTGATTATTTCATTGTCTTCAGTTTCCTTAACAGCCATAGGTCTTTATAATAAACTTGGTGCTTCAGAGAGCTACATATAATCAATCAAATTGTTAATCAGCTTACATTTCAAACATGTATAGGGACACTACTAAAATACAAATATTGCATTCTTATCTTATTGTGTGTGTTAATTAGGATAGACACTAACTTGCATATCAGCAAAACTATAAAGATTTTAGGCCATGTTTTGCCTTACCCTAACCCTTTAGTACAGTGCTTTAATTCTACAGCTTTAAAGTTTTAACACTTACACTACAGACCAAAAGTTTGGGTACAACTTCTCATTCAAAGAGTTTTCTTTATTTTCATGACTATGAATATTGTAGCTTCACACTGAAGGCATCAAAACTATGAATTAACACATGTGGAATTATATACTGAACAAAAAAGTGTGAAACAACTGAAAATATGTCTTATATTCTAGGTTTTTCAAAATAGCCACCTTTTGCTTTGATTACTGCTCCACACACTCTTGGTATTCTGTTGATGAGCTTCAAGAGGTAGTCACCTGAAATGGTTTTCACTTCACAGGTGTGCCCTGTCAGGTTTAATAAGTGGGATTTTAAGCCTTATAAATGGGGTTGGGACCATCAGTTGTGTTGTGCAGGAGGTGGATACAGTACACAGCTGATAGTCCTAGTGAATAGACTGTTAGAATTTGTATTATGGCAAGAAAAAAGCAGCTAAATAAAAGAAAACGAGTGGCCATCATTACTTTAAGAAATGAAGGTCAATCAGTCCGAACAATTGGGAAAACTTTGAAAGTGTCCCCAAGTGCAGTCGCAAAAACCATCAAGCGCTACAAAGAAACTGGCTCACATGTGGACCGCCCCAGGAAAGGAAGACCAAGAATCACCTCTGCTGCGGACGATAAGTTAATCCGAGTCACCAGCCTCAGAAATCGCAGGTTAACAGCAGCTCAGATTAGAGAACAGGTCAATGCCACACAGAGTTCGAGTAGCAGACACATCTCTAGAACAACTGTTAAGAGGAGACTGTGTGAATCAGGCCTTCATGGTAAAATAGCTGCTAGGAAACCACTGCTGAGGACAGGCAACAAGCAGAAGAGACTTGTTTGGGCTAAAGAACACAAGGAATGGACATTAGACCAGTGGAAATTTGTGCTTTGGTCTGATGAGTCCAAGTTTGAGATCTTTGGTTCCAACCACCGTGTCTTTGTGCAGCGCAGAAGAGGTGAACGGATGGACTCTACATGCCTGGTTCCCACCGTGAAGCATGGAGGAGGAGGTGTGATGGTGTGAGGGTGCTTTGCTGGTGACACTGTTGGGGATTTATTCAAAATTGAAGGCATACTGAACCAGCATGGCTACCACAGTATCTTGCAGCGACATGCTATTCTATCCGGTTTGCGCTTAGTTGGACCATCATTTCTTTTTCAACAGGACAATGACCCCAAACGCACCTCCAGGCTGGGTAATGGCTATTTGACCAAGAAGGAGAGTGATGGGGTGCTGCGCCAGATGACCTGGCCTCCACAGTCACCGGACCTGAACCCAATCGAGATGGTTTGGGGTGAGCTGGACCGCAGAGTGAAGGCAAAAGGGCCAACAAGTGCTCAGCATCTCTGGGAACTCCTTCAAGACTGTTGGAAAACCATTTCAGGTGACTACCTCCTGAAGCTCATCAACAGAATGCCAAGAGTGTGTGGAGCAGTAATCAAAGCAAAAGGTGGCTACTTTGAAGAACCTAGAATATAAGACATATTTTCAATTGTTTCACACTTTTTTGTTCAGTATATAATTTCACATGTTAATTCATAGTTTTGATGCCTTCAGTGTGAAGCTACAATATTCATAGTCATGAAAATAAAGAAAACTCTTTGAATGAGAAGGTGTGTCCAAACGTTTGGTCTGTACTATAACTGTTCTCATTAATGCCTGGGGAACATTTATTTTCTGGTCAACCAGCTGAGCATGAAACAAGCTACGAAGAATATCTGTATTACCTGAAATAGACAGAAATATAACAAACAAACCCATGTCATAATATACCAGTCTACTCAATCTGCTTTGTAAAATATTAACAAAGAGGCAGCTTTACGCCTACAACAGGTCCGGATTAACAATATACATAATCAGCCAGGCTTTATGTAATATACTTCCTTTCCAGATAACAAATTGAAATTATGAACCCATTATCAATATCGCTGTTTTGTTCAGACAGTATGTCAGCTTTAAATCACCTGTTCACATCACCTGATGGCAACACCATCAAATGAGTTAGGCAAATCTGAGAGTTATGCAGGAAGCAGGAAGAACCAGAATAAGTCCTATTTGCTGGCTGCAAAAAAGCCCTGAACGAAGCAAAACTGTGCAAGATAGTGCTTAAATCAGATAAGAAAAAAAACGGAACATTTTGGCCTACAAGCAAAGCTACTGCGCACCGTAGGAGTGCGCACAGCTTGTTAACTGTGTTGCTCGACGTAACTCGCAACGGTTGCAGCTTAGAAATTGGCCAATCAATGTTAACAATAAAAAAGACAAATACAATCACTGGCCACTTTCTTAGGTACACCTTGCTAGTACCGGGTTGGACCACTTTTGCCTTCAGAACTGCCTTAATCCTTCGTGGCATAGATTCAACAAGGTACTGGAAACATTCCTTAGAGAGTTTGGTCCATATTGACATGATAGCATCACACAGATGCTGCAGATTTGTCAGCTGAACATCAATGATGCAAATCTCCCGTTCCACCACATCCCAAATGTGCTCTATTGGATTGACATCTGGTGACTGTGGAGGCCATTTGAGTACAGTGAACTCATTGTCAT
Source organism: Girardinichthys multiradiatus (assembly GCF_021462225.1). Classification (NCBI taxonomy): domain Eukaryota; kingdom Metazoa; phylum Chordata; class Actinopteri; order Cyprinodontiformes; family Goodeidae; genus Girardinichthys; species Girardinichthys multiradiatus. The sequence continues at coordinate 32,038,169 of NC_061807.1, forward strand.
GTTCAAGAAACCAGTCTGAGATGATTCGTGCTTTATGACATGGCGTGTTATTCTGCTGGAAGTAACCATCAGAAGATGGGTACACTGTGGTCATAAAGGGATGGACATGGTCAGCAACAATAAATCAGGTAGGCTGTGGCGTTGAAACGATGCTCAATTGGTACTAAGGGGCCCAAAGTGTACCAAGAAAAGATCCCCCACATCATTACACCACCACCACCAGCCTGAACCGTTGATACAAGGCAGGATGGATCCATGCTTTCATGTTGTTGACACCAAATTCTGACCCTACCATTGGAATGTCGCAGCAGAAATCGAGACTCATCAGACCAGGCAACGTTTTTCCAATCTTCTGTTGTCCAATTTTGGTGAGCTTGTGTGAATTGTAGCCTCAGTTTCCTGTTCTTAGCTGACAGGAGTGGCACCCAGTGTGGTCTTCTGCTGCTGTAGCCCATCCGCCTCAAGGTACAATGTGTTGTGCGTTCAGAGATGCTCTTCTGCATGCATTGGTTGTAACGAGTGGTTATTTGAGTTTCTGTTGCCTTTCTATCAGCTCGAACCAGTCTAGCCATTCTCCTCTGACCTCTGGCATCAACAAGGCGTTTGCGCCCACAGAACTGCCGCTCACAGGATATTTTCTCTTTTTCGGACCATTCTCTGTAAACCCTAGAGATGGTAGAGCATGAAAATCCCAGTAGATCAGCAGTTTCTGAAATACTCAGACCAGCCCGTCTGGCACCAACAACCATGCCACATTCAAAGTCACTTAAATCACCTTTCTTCCCCATTCTGATGCTCAGTTTGAACTGCAGCACATTGTCTTCACCATGTCTACATGCCTAAATTGGCATGATTGGCTGATTAGAAATTTGCGTGCAGTTGGACATGTGTACCTAATAAAGTGGACGGTGATTGTACTGTATGTCTGTTAGTTAATTTATTAGAGGTTTTACCGTGTTCTTTTTTTGAGAGTATGTGTTTGAAGAGTTTGGAGTTTATCATAAACTGCCACAATATTTAAGCCTGACTGCAATATTAGCAACAAAAAAATATTTCATTGTAGGAGTTGGCCATCTGTACATTACCTTTGCTAATTTTAAAACATAACGTCACATCACTGTCCTGCAAAGAATTTACGTACATACAAATTAATTATTTTCCATTGATTACATGTTTGATTGTTTAACTTGTTTTTTGGTGACATGAAGTCATTTTTTACTGTATAAACCCTACCCTGGCATATGTTCACATTTAAACAATGCATTCAAACTGTTCCTGCTCCAATTCCTCTGCAATGACACAATGTTAATGTCACTAATGCATTTTGTTTTGTTTAGTGACAAGTAGGGATGCTCCGATCAGGCTTTTTGCTGCCGATTCCGATACCGATCACCCATGAGTTCCGATCATTGCCGATCACCGATCACATGGATTGGCAGTAAATTTTTCAATTTAGCTATAAGGGCTACTGGCTACATGATGTGGAAAAAAGGAACCATAGAATCACCTTAATGTAGATGAAAAATTTGTTTTTACTTTTTCAAAATAAAAAATGCAAAAAACTTGTAGGCACAATGCACCAAATATTTAGCGAAAAGGACAACTGAAAACCTGCTATCAGTAATGCAATCTTTAACAGAGTTAAGTCATTAAGCCTCTTGGCGAATAATGCAGTAAAAATAAATCTCACATTGCCTTAATCAAATTATGTCAAATAAAAAAGGAATTGTTCAAAGGCAAGTGCAGGTTGCATTCAAATAACTGTCATAAGTGCATGAGCAAACTGTTGTGGATTGTCAGAAAAAAAACTACATGTTTACCTTTCTTATAATTTACTAAACAAATCAATACTATGGGTCTGTTGCTTCATATATAAAATAAAATAGCCCATTTGCTACTCAAACAACATTAACATGGTCTTAAAGATCTTGAAACAGAAAAACAGCACAAGTGAAATTAAAGTGCATTTGCTTTGAACAGGCAAAATGTTGAACAGCATTTTTACATGCTAAATGCCTATTACTTATTGGTAAGCATTGTGGGAAGGTTCATTTTAATAAAGAGAAGCATCTCAGCTTTTTCAGTCATGAGTCTATTCCTGTGTTCATCCACAATGTTGGATGCAGCACTGAATAAGCGCTCACTCTCCACACTTGTGCATGGTGCAGACAGGTAAGCTCTTGCTACTTTAGCAAGGTCTGGAAAATGTTCCTTATTAGTTTTCCAGTATTCCAATGATGATGCACTCCGAGAGATGGGTGGCTCTGAGAGGTAGATTATCATCTCTGATGGCGTTGTACTGTCGGTGTGAGCCTGCTGCGGGGTTTCTTCTGCCAGGATCTCACCGAATATTGAAGACAAAGATCCTGGTCGTGGCACTTTCTCTGCTGGCTCCCCTGTGCTGTTAGCTTCATGTTCTTGGTTTGGATCCCTCTGAGCGGCTTCTGTCATCAGACTAAGAAGCAGTCTGTGTGTTTTGGTCTTAAGTCCTTCAGAATAAAATCTATCTTTGTACCTTTAGGGGAGGGGGTCACATTAATTTTCAGGCCAGTTGAGAATAAAAAATGTAACTATGCTGCTTTTATAATTTCTATAATGCTTTTTTTAATCCATCATTATTTTCATGATGATTAGCTCACCTTGGGTCTATGACTGTTGCCAAACTGTAGAGGGGCTCTTCTTAAATGTCAGCAAATCTTTTGTTGACAGCTTCCAGCAACGTGTCCTTAGTTGTCTTCACACCATGATCTGCTGCAGGCTCTTTGGTCAGAATACGCTTTAAAACCATCACAGAGGGTATGACATCTGCAGCAGATGCAGTTGATGAGCATATTTCCTTAGTCAGCTCTTCAAAAGGTTCCAGCAGTGTTGTCATGTTTTCAATCAATTCCCACTGAGAAGATGTAAAGGTTGCAGGTAGCTCAAAGTCAGCAACGTAAACGCCCAATACTCGTTTTTGCTCAAGGAGACTGTGGAGCATATAATAAGTGCTATTCCACCTAGTGCTGACATCTTGTTGCAGTCTTTTGGTGGGCTGGCCAAGTTGTTTCTGTACAATCTGAAGTCTTGCATTCGCTAATGGGGAGTGCCTGAAGTGCCCCACAATGCGTCTCCCTTTGGCAATAATGTCACTTACACTGCGCTGTGACAGCACTGCCTCATGGATGGCCAGCTGCAGGGTGTGTGCCATACACCCCAAACTTGGTAAACCAGCATCTATCATAGCTTTCACCATGTTTCTGGCATTATCTCTCAGTATCACGTGTATCTTGTCTTTTGGAATATGCCACGTTTTAAACATTTTCTCAAATGTGGTGGCTAAAGCTACGGCAGTATGGGAACCAGAAAACTCCTGGGCATGCAGAACAGCTTTATGAAGTTGAAAATCCGAATCAATCCAGTGAGCTGTTAAACTTAGCATCAACACAGGACTGACGTCCGAGCTCCATATATCACTCGTGAAACTTAAAGAGGATGAGACGCCTTCTTTAAGGAGATGTTGGACGTGAGAGTACACTGTCTGGTGGAGCTCGGGCAGGGCTACATCTGTGAAGTACTTACGTCCCGGTAGCACGTAGCGGGGCTCCAAGTGTGAGAGCAGTTGGCGGAACCCAGCGTCTTCCACCACGGAGAAAGGCTGGTCATCTAGCCCGATGAATTCAATTATTTTTCGAGTTATTTCCTTAGCCTTCTGACTGCCACGCTCATACGAGCGAGTGTTGGCAATGGTGGGCTGCGTTAACTGCCGTCTGACTGCTCCGGTTGCCTTCTTTTCATTCTCTGCAGTGAGCCTCGAAAACTCACCATACTCCGCCAAGTGCTTGTTCTTTAAATGTCGTATTAAATTTGTTGTGTTGAAGCATTTTGACGTGCTTCCCCCTCGAGGTATTTTACCATTGCATGTGTTGCAGGACGCAAACTTTACATCACTCTCACAGACCGTATAAAAGCTCCAAACAGCAGACATGTTAGTTCAGGATTTGCCGCCGCGCGCTTGCGCAGTTTGTAGGACATTGGGAGCTACACTACACTGCAAAGTATGAGGTACATGTGATCGGGTTCTGTAATCGGCAATGAAAAGCACTGATCGGCACACGTCGATTACATACTTTTTAACGGAAATCGGCAGATAATGATCGGTGGCCGATCGATCGGAACACCACTGGTGACAAGGTTAAAGCATACAATGTCTTTTTTACCACATGGAATAGGTGGTGAAATAGTCTTAAAATGGTGATTTTTCACCTGCCAAAAAATTATTTTAGCATCCAGTTTGCAAATGAAGGATTTAAGTTGCCTTATAATGTCTTAATTTCTTACCTGTTAATTATATTATCAACATCAAAGGACAGTGGGTCTGTTACATGATGAGCAATTACAGTTAACAGGCTGTGCGCGCTTCTCTGGCACATGATCAGTTATGTGCGCACCTCTGTATGATCAGGTTTGTGCTTCAGCAGCAGATTATCTCACCGACAGCGATGGTGCGCTGGAACAATGCAGATGCAAGAAGAAAAAAGTGTTGCAAGGAGTTTTATCATAGGTGAGATGTCATGGCTTCTGTTTGTTATTGGCTCCAAATCAGACAATAGATAATCCTACATAGAATCCTCATATTCTCATCTATTTTATTATTTTTATTTTTGACAATGCAAATCTGTTGACCCGTGTACAGAAAATTCCCTCTTTTTGTCATTCTATCTTTGCCTCCTTCTGGCCACAGAAACAGCAGACATTTTTGCATGCCAACTATTACCTGCATGTCAAACGTGCTAAATCTAGATACAAAAACAGCAACCACAATCTGGTTCAGGTTTGATAAATCCCCCTCCCATAAATTTGCACGGGGTCATTATCACACGTTCTGCATTTGAAGATCAGGCCCTATGTGTCGTGGAAAACCAAAACTACACAACACCTTACACATACCATCACCACAGTAAAGACTGGTGGCAGCATCATGCTAAGGGGATGGTTTTCTTTATGAGGGGCAGGGAAGCTGATCAGAGTTGTTGGGAAGATGGATGGAGTTAAGTACTGGATAATCTGGGAAGAAAACCTGTTAAGGAAGGTTCACCTCCCAGCAAAACAAATAACCCAAAACATACAACCAGAGCTACAATGGTTTAGATAAAAGAATATTCATGTTACAATGACCCAGTCAAAGTCCAGACCTAAATCCAATCGTGTATCTTTGTAAAGATTTTAAAAGCAATCTTTATAGATTCTCTCAATCCAATCTGACTGAGCTTAAGTTATTTTACAAAGAAGATAGGGCAAAGAAATTCAGACTCTAGATATGCAAAGCTGGTAGAGATTTAGTGAACCCCTAATTATTTAAAGCTGTAACTGCAGAGAAAGGCAGTTCCACAAAATATTGACTCAGGTGGGCTGGATGCAAATGCATACCGCACTTACTAAAATTTGTAAAAAGAAAAAGAAGTGAAAAAGCTGTATCATTTTCCTTCCACATCACAATCATGTACTACTTTGAGTTGGTCTGTCACATATTATCCCAATAAAATACAATGAACTTTGTGGGGTACGTACAAATACTAAGAACCACCATTTTTCCAAATTTTAATGAAATGTAGCATACTACAATACAACAATTTTGTTATAAGTCAACCCTCAATTAAATTTTAGAGTTGTCTTTTAACACAATAAATGTAAATTTATTGTTTTAATTTATAAGCAATAATAAAATGTATTATTGCTAATAAATGTTATAGTTATTAGCAATGATGAGAGGCACATTAATTCATATAAACTTGCCTTGCCTTAAAGAATGCTGGGAAATAGCAGGACCAACATGTTTAAAAAGTTTTTCTCAAATTCTTTTTTATTTTACGAACCACATTTTGAGTTTTCGATCTGGCCGGACCTTTAGATGACTCACTGATTCAAAGTAAAATGGTACACGAACATCACCTTGTACAAAATGTTTGTGAAGGGCTGTTAGGTAAGAACATTTTGCCAGCATGTTTTAAATTCTTGACTGAAAAAGGACCAAGCATCCTTTTACTATTTTTTATTTTTATTTTAAACGTCAAACCATTTGAAAAATGTGCAAAATAAATAAAAAATAGCTTTTTATGGAATGATATTAAGAGCTGTTAGATGACAAATGTGTTTGAAAAAGCAGCCATCACCATGTTTTTAATTACCAGTCATTTTAAGTGATTTCCACAGCCTGGTCTGTGAATACTGACAAAGACACTGAAAGATCATCCTCCATTTTCAGATTGTGTTAGAGTGACCACAAGAGGACAGACGCCTGTATTATTATTGCACTGCGATGCAGGAAACATGTCAAGTCCCTTCATTTTCTTGACCTAATCTATAAGCAGCATATATAGTTGAAACAGGATATTTGCATACTCTGTGTAAAGATAAGTTTTTTCACTCTGTGACCATCATGAACTGAGATATTTCTGTTTTAGGTCAGTTAGGATTACTAAGATTATTTGTTTGTTAAATGAAAGAGAAAGTTTTTTTTTTAGAGAAACCTTTTTTAATCTCTTCAATTTCAGAAATGTACATACACTTCCTTAGTAGTTAGTTGAATTGTTTTGTAATCTGTATGACTTGGATCAAACCTTTTGGGTATCCTTTTACAAGCTTCTCACAATTGTTTATTGGAATTTGGCCCAGTCAGCCTGACAGAAATGGTTCAACTGTGTCAGGATTTTAGGCCAGCTTGTTCACACACACCTTTTCAGCTCTGCTCACAATTTTTCTCTGGGGCTGAGACCAGGCAGGGCTTTGTGATGGTAATTCCAAAATTTGTTTTGTCTTTGTTTCCCATAAACCAATTTATAACTCATTTTGTGGTATGCTTAGGATCATTGTTCATTTGGAAGACCCATTTGTGCCCAAGCTTCAACATCCTGGCTGATGTCTTGAGATGTTGGCTCAATTTTCCCACAATTTTCCCACATATCATTATTTACTCACACTTCAATTTTAATTTCATCAGACCACATGATTGTTATGATTCTTAAGTGTGTGTGCTTTTGGGTTTCTTTTTTGTCTCTCTTTTCATCCTTTCCCTGTTGTTTATGTTCTATGAGGTGTTGCCATATTAATTCCTTTGTATTTAGATTCGTTGTTTATTCTTGTGTTCTTTGTTACACTTTTCCCCTTGGTTTGATAGTTTCTTTGTTAATTAGTCACCCTCCCTCAGCCTCACTGCTAACCTTCTGCCTCAGCTGCTCCACATTATCCCAATTAACACCCACCTGCATTCTTATGTGTTGCTTTCCCATGCTCCTTATTTTTTACCTAAATGTGGATTTTGTTTCTTCATTTCTTCTGCTTTTCATAGATTTTTAGCTCCTTTTAATAGACTTTTAGATTTACCAGTGAAAGGAAAATAATACTAGTCTCTTAAAAATTTGAACAAAAGTTGTTTTTACACCAGTGACTCAGCTTCCTTAGTCAGAACTCAGTAATTGCTTGGTTAAATTTCAATTATGGGACTACAACTTCATTATACCAGCGAACCCAAGGATCATTCTCTCTCAGCACAAGATGCTTTCCCCTACATAGAGGACTTAATGATATAATTACCTCTTTAGAGAGATTGGTTTAGAACCAGCTCTTACCAGTAAAACCCAAAGGATTATTAATGTTATCTGTATCATTGTAATGTTGGCCAGAGATTTTTAGATTTCTCAGAAGGATTGTAGTTTTTCTGTATCTGTATCTGTGTTTATTTTCTTTGTGATTGTATTGTAATTGTATGTACAGCGCTTTGAGTGTCTTGTTACTGAAAAGCGCTACATAAATAAACTTACCTTACCTTACCTTTAACTGACCTAAAACACTGAAAGTTCAGTTTGCTGTTTAAATTAGTGGCCAAATGTTTTAGCATTTTTTTTTTATTGTTTAGTGAAAAAACAAAAAAAGCTAGAAGCTAATTATTCGCTGTCTTTTGCCCTGGAGCTCTGTCATTTGGCAAATCCTCGGCTTCCCTTGAACCTTTAGTTACATAGGCATATTAAGCTGCTTCAGCATCCTCAGCTCCATCATCACTACATCTAGTATATCCCACTTCTTCATTTCCTGAGGGAGATCCATAGGCCCCATCACTGTCATCAGTTAAATATAGTTAGTAATGAAAAATGTCTGCTTTAACAGGCAAAAGATTATTTGGACTTTGTGTCACCATAAAATCAATTATTAAACATGTTCAGCTATTAGTCTTAAGTTGTTAATTGCCGTTACCAGTATTTTTATTTGACCTGTTATGGTCTCAAACTATAGAATAGTGGATAGCATTGTCTGGCTAACATATGATCCTGAAGAAGTTTATTATGAACTTAACTTTAAGCTTTTGAATAGTTGTCCACTGTAATGACCACGGTGGTCTCAAATTAATTCATCTGTGGTAACAAGGAGCTGATTTGAGAGGTGCATGCTTACTGTCAACGCAAGCAACAACATCTCCCACATAATTTGCAGTTCTTCCTTCAGACTATTACTGGGCAATGTGATCGCATAAGAGCAATTCTCCTTTATCAGCTTGAACACCTCGTTGTGCTCAACTGACAATAAAATCAATGGAACCACAAGGCTGCAGACAGTGAAAGATAAACAACATTCAGTTAAACTGGAAAGACAAAAACATGTTAAACTACAAGTATTAAACTAATTGCAGCAGAAATCTGTTTATTACTTACATAAACAGTGTTATGTTTACAATTGAGGTTGCCTGATAGAATAAAAAAATGTCTTTGGACCAATTTAAACATCTTGATGAGAACAGATGAGTTTCAGTCTATTAAAATATTAACATGATATAAACATAGAATGAATCATCACAAACTCGTTTTGTGAGTTATTGCAGTCAATGGGTTTTACTTATTTCATTTTTCGCAGATATGATGAACTATAATTAATCACAGCTGCACTAACTCTCGATTATGACTATAACTGTGTATATCGATCATCTTCTTCGACTTTCGTCCTTGAAAGAATTGGGATTTTACATTGTTCTTTTAGTGTATTAACATAGTTGAGATTTAGCAGTTATCCAGGAAGGACTCTGAAATCTGGCAGGAATCATTATAAAGACTGCACTTCCTTGGCATGAGTGCCTTCTTGTTAATTGGGTTGTTAGCGGCATAAAATTCTCAACAACTGGGAAAATATTCAGTTCTCTCCATCTGGAAGATCAGGGTTAGTTCATCATTAGGTTTTTGATGTTGTTGCCTTTTTTCTTTTCATCCAGGGGGGTGTTATTGGGTGTGAAGCACGTCGCACCCTGAACAGGTTGCCAGTCAGATTGTTTGATGAAATATTAGATTTTTGTGCCTTGAAAAGGTATTCGTGGCCCTTCAACCTTTTCACATGTTGTCAAATTATAACCAAAAGCTATGAAGCCCATCATTTAATCTGGATTTTATGTGAATAACCAACATAAAGTAGTGCATAATTGTGAAGTGAAAGGTAAATGATACATGGTTGTCGTTTTTATTTTATTTTGTATATTCAGAGGTTATATTAAACACCACTGAGTACATTCTAAAATCACCTTTCGCTGCAAGCAGAACTGCAAGGTTTGTTGGGGTATTTCTCTATTAGTGTTACACATTAAGAAAATATTTATTTCTCCTGATTATTTTTACAAATCAGCTCAAGCTCAGTCAGACTGGCCGAAGAGTGTCTGTGAACCGAACTTTTCATGTCTTGCAACAGATTCTAAATTGGATTTAAGTTTGGACTTTGACTGGACCGTTTTAATGCATGAACATTATTTGATCTAAACCATTCCATTGTAGCTCCGCTTGTATGCCTGAGGTCATTGTTCTGCTGGAGGGAAAACTTCTAACAGGAATGGCCTGTATTGAGCTTCACCAACTCTAACCAGCTGTCATGTCCCTACTGAAGAAAAATAAACCCTACAACATGCTGCCATCACTATGTTTCACCATTGGAGCAGACAAATATGGTGCATGTAGTTTTGCATGTATGTCAAAACATTACATGTTGGTCTTATCTGACCAGAGCGCCTTCTTCAACATGTTAGCTGCCATGACTGTTTCTCTGGTTAATGCTCTCCTGTCAGTTAAGATGGTTTTGGTTGGTTTGCCAGTTTTCAGCTGATAGATTGATCAGTGCTCTGTGAGATGTTCAAAACAAAATGTCCTTTGTATTGGTCTATCACATATAATGTCAATTAATTATATAGAAGTGTGTGGTTCTAATGTAACCAACTCTGGTTTTGGCTTCTGTTGTGTGGTGCTTGTTGTTGGCTCCAATCTGCAGCAGTGGTTGGGGAGGAGACATAAACATGTCTTGGGTTACTGTTACATGTCTGCCTGGGCAACACTTCCAGCACACAGGAAATAACTGCTCAGCAAAGGGTTTGAACTATGTCCAAACAGCTCTTGAGCGTCATGCTTGGACACTACAATCACACCTCTCCTACACAACACAGGCCACCACCCTACACACAGAAATATATGCACATTTGGTCATGCCGCCTTCAGAATTAACATGCAACTCAGCAGTCACAGACTTCACGTAGGTAGGCATGCGTTATCAGAGCAACCACTCCTCTGTCCAGTGCTTCATCTGCATACTAATATACATACATCAAAATTTAAAAAAAGCTTCAGCAAAAGCTCCGGCAGTCATAAAAAGTCAGCTTAGACTAATACTCCTCACTCAATTAACAAGCAAAACAACAGTAAGGAAGTGGGAACATCACATCTACTCCCACGCAGGCAGAATGGTACTTCAGTTTTAAAGTTATGTAACAGTCCACTGATATGAGATTACATTTATCGTGCCCTCAGAGGGGAGACAAGTGATCATGAGCCTCTGAAATAACAGGTCTGAGTGGATAATTGATGGCTGACCTTCCTCTTGAGGGTGCAGCTTGGCCAAAGAAAAGTGGATAATTGGCATCAGTTTTAAAAGCTCTAAAGGGGGAAACATTTCTCATAGTTGCTGGATTTGATAAGTTGTCTGTTTTTATAAATTACACCTACATCTTGCCTTAGATTTCTCTGTTTGTCAACTGACAAAAAGCCTTTGCTGTGAGCTAAATGAAACCCAGACTATCATAGGCTCACATGATGGAGATCGTAAATTAGCTAATTGGCAAATGATATAATAGGAGTGTCATTACGCATGAATCCAACTGAGCTGCATTGTTTGCGAAGACATCCCCTGCTGACCGGAAACTACGTTAAACAACAACCGCCAACGCGCTTTGAACTTGGGAAGAGAAAGGGACCTTAAACACGAGAAGAAAAACCTCAAAACACGCACTGTACAGCCCGCAGGCATTCAGCGTGTGCCAACTCTCCAGAAATTCATCTTGGATGTTTGTTTTTCTCACTTCTAATCTGGGCAAACAGCCGCACTTGCTTTTTTCGTTCCACGAAAAAGAAAACATCAAATCCAATCCTGCCTCCCAAATGTCTTACCTTGTCTCTGAAGGTGGGAACAGGTGGTGTACGAGCTTTCTGCTGGCTTATCTAAGTCGTCCGAGAAAAATGCGATGCTGAGCCTCCGAGTACGAGCACCATGCTGCGGGAGAGGAAAAAATGCGCACAACACTGGTGACAAGGCGGAGGAGCGCCGATTTTTAATTCTATCTGAGCATCTGAAGTGATACAGTCACAGCAGAGACATTGCATGTGTGTGTGTGTGTGTGTGCCCTCTCTCCCGCCTCCATGACTCTGACAAAAACACAAACCAATCCCATTTACATTATGGCACCCAAAATGTTTCATTTTTTTCACACAGTATAAAGGGCGTTACCCGGTTACTTAAACGCAGGAAAGCTCATAAAAAAAACAGCAGAGATAGTTATGATAAATGAATATTCTAGAAACATATAGAGCTTTCAATTCCAAATTGTACAATATAATAAAGAAGAATGCTTTTTTTTTTTTTTTTTGCGTATTTCAAATAAAACACCTTATTATCGCACCTTCTCTTTTAGTGGGCGTGTGCTTACGTGGGGCTCTATTCATAATAAACAAAAGGATAATTGGACCAAATTAAGACGTTTCATAGTCCTTTTTAAAACTTCAATCTGTTATCACACGCGTCACCAAACCGGAAGGGAACTTTGACGCACGGTGTGCTTTTTTATTTTTTGTGTGGATAACTGCATCATACAGTCATCACCTAACGTTACAGGTGAGAGCGTATGTGGTATTCCCCACTTGACCACTGGATGGCGCCAAAGGCTGTGTTTATAGTCACAGCCAGAGCAGGAAGCACAGAAGTGTAACTGTGCAACGACGCAAGCATGGATTAAATTGGAAGTGCTTTGTTTTGATGGTCGTGGGGTGAGATGTGGGTCCAAAACAAACGAACAAAATATTTTTTTTTTTTTTACCTATAGCTCCTATGCTTTCCTACACTGATACTCGCTACTGAACACACCAAGTGTCATTTTAAATAGTTTTGATCACGCTGATTATTTCAGTGCTTCTAACATTTCTTTTTGGACTTTGGCGGCTTTGTTTTTCATTTTGCTTAAAGGAAACTATGTAAAAAGGGTGTCAATTTGAAACAAACAACAACTATTTTATCTGTTTTATTAAAAAAAATACATAAAAAAATATTTAGACCCTTTACAATAATCAATGGGGTAAAAATCATTGCTGACCAGCATCTTACATGTTTCCACTGGTATTGCCAATTTGTCTTTGGTGATGTGTTTAAAAACCTTGGGGATGGAAGGCCCCCTAGTGTTCACCCAAATCTTTTGCTTCCTCCACAGTTTATCAGATTTACGTCGGTTCTCTGACTGGGCAACTCCAAAACGTTATTAATTTAGAACCTGCAATTTGTGTTTTTGCTGTCAATTAGAATTTAAATTAATTAGAAATTATTAATTTGAACATTGCACCTACAATTAGTGTAAATTTAACTTTGTTGCTAATTAGCAACACTAGGTGCTGAAAGAATAAAACTAAACTGAATATGTTGATTGTTTTAATGCTATTATTGGACAAAGAATAATTTGATTTTGAATTAAAATACACATTTTTGAACAAGCACTGCTTTTCATCATCTCAGTGTTTGAAATGCAGCTAACTGGTGGAAAACAACCTTAATGCATAGTCCCAGGGGCTGCTATCCCCTTCCCCTTTTTAAAAAGAAAAGAGTGTTAGAATTTGAAGAGCATTAGAAAATTATCTAATAAGAAATCAGTCTTACATTTATGTAATTAATTATTTAATTATGTTATTCAATATTATTTATTAATATTTTTTCACAATCTAAGTAATCCTTTGATTTAATGTTGAATAAAGGAAATAAATGCACACATTTTATGATTTCTATAACTGGTCCCAAATTATTCGTATTACTAATTAATACTAATATCACTCATTTCCATTCCTTAATTGTCTAGTGTCTCTATAAAGCTTAAAAACCCAAATTTAGAAAGAACTTTCATAATTTTGGTCACATGCTGTATACTCTGGTATATCAGTTGTAAAAGACTTCAGTAAGCTTGTGTATATTTTGTATTGCACAACCTAGCTCTGATTCATAGAATTTACTGAGTTTCTCAGACAAATCCAAAGCATCTCTCCCCAGTGCTCACTTCCACTTACATGAACTAGGTGTGATGCTAACTAGCATCACTTATCCATAAGTGGTTTTTTGTTTTGGCTTAACTATGAATACATATGGGGCGCGGCAGTGACACAGGGGTAAAAAGCATGACCCATATTCAGAGACTTCAGTCCACGATGCAGCCCGTTGTGGGTTTGACTCCCGGCCCAGGCAACCTTTGCTGCATGTCTCCCCCCTCTCACCAACTCTTTCCTATCAGGTTACTGTAGAAGAAATGAGAAAATAAAGACCACTAGTGCCGCAAAACAACAATATATACATGTAGTTGCAGCACAAGACTAGTTGGTGGATTCTCTGACTTAATAGCTGCGACTTAACAGAACGTAATAAATGTATTGCGAATAACCACATGCTTTTCAAAGCATTGGTTCATAGGAGGCATGATCCAGTAGGATATTCTCACAGTGTGAAAACCTTGAGTAAAAGTACAAAAGTTTCTCATGGTGTTTAAACAAAAGTGTAAAACAGAAAATGCATGACATGATAATACCGCTTTTATGTAAAACAGAGAAGCAGCAACATATTATTTCTGCTGGAAAAATATTACTTGATATTGTTACCTGTACAGTGTATTTATTTTAATTTTCATAAATAGACTGCCGCAAAAGTATATAATAACCACTGGAAAACATGAAAATGAATAAAACAATATGGGACATGAGTTAACATGAGCAAAACTAGAATAAAAAAACACAAGACTCCTTAAGAAAATACAGAGCTAAAACAAAATGACACAAAACCAATGAGACAAAACTAATCTGATCTCCAACATTTTATGATACGTAACTTGCTAACTGTAGTTTTAAAACAGCATTACCTTGACGAGAGCGAAGGGTGCTGCTCCTTTACCTTCCACATCACATTTGTGTAAATATTTCCAAACAGCTGTATTCCACATTCCTGCAAGCAAGGTAAAATTATAGTGATGTTCTCCCTCATACAGTCAGAAAGAACTTGATCAGTCCAACACTTTCTCTGGCATCTCATTAAAGACCCATTAATGCTCAACGTTAAACATCCAGATGCATACGGATGAAGCCTTCAGTCCATGTTCATGTGGTTTTTTTTTTGTCTGTTTTCAGGAATCTTGTGGATACGTATCAAAACACAACAAACATGAAATATACCACCGGTCACTGGTGGAGGCAGTGCAGCTCAGTATATCTTACATGCAAACAGCCAAAGAAATGAAGAAGAAGACAATGACAAAAATGGTGGAAGTTCTCTATCTACATACGACAATGTATTTATTGGTCTTACTGAATTTAGAAGCTAACTCAGAACTGTCCTCTGAAGCATGTGGGCAGTGATGCTTCACGTTAGATACAGGCAGACCTGCTTAAGTGCACAAAGAGACAATCAATGAACCAGTAAAAGGACTTAAAACCACTTTGAACTGTATGTTTTTAAAAACCTCTGCACACCCTAAAACTGGTAATCAACCCAAGCCTAGTTCAGCTGAGATATAATGTCCACTTTTCTAACTACCTGTAGTAGCCAGATGTGTTGCAATGCTTGTACACTAGCTTGAAGTTAAACACAAAAAGTAGAGGTTTAGATGTAGCTATAATTTTCATTTTTGTCCTGTTTTAAAATATTGCTGCAGCTAACATTTTCCTCAGCATCCTTGCCTAGGAAAAAAATACAGTTTTATGCTTCTGCTTGTGTAAAATTACTGTTAAGCTTCTAAATCCTTTAGCTCCTACACTTTAAAATATTTTAACCATTAGCTTTTGGCCTTAAAAACAAGATTTCTCTACTGATTTTTAAATAATAGTTTAACATAATTCTCCTATTTTCACACACCGATTGAGTATATTATGATTGCAGCCTTGGTTGGTGGTCTGCCAGGACCGAGTGTTCAGCTTCTGATGATGGATCATTATTCTCTGGGTCTCTGCCATGCATCTTATGTCCACATTCATTCCTCTGCCCAGTCTTTAATCCTGGGTTTATTTACTCATGTCTCCCAGTATGGTGTTGGGAGAGAAGTTATTCTCTCACTAGAGCTGTAAAATGGTGTTCAAAGCCAGAAAGTCAGAGTCTTTCAAGGTCAGAGTCAGGATTTAATTAAATTTGTTTTTCAGGAAAACATCTTATTTTATTTTTAGTTATTTATTCAATAACCCACTCAACTACAATATTAAAGTTTTATTCGAATTATATTTATTTCTATTAAAACTCAAAGTTAAGTTTACTATAACGTTGTTTTTATGTTTCACCAGATTACACACTTTTTTTCAGGACACAGTCTAGAAAATCATCCAGCCATAAAATGAAGTGTGAATCTGTAATAAAAGACGAAATAGCCTGAGAGATGAAGCTCAGAATTAAAAAAGAAGTGAGTAAGTGGACCGTGAACTTGGATAATTTTCTCACATAATGAGAGCTTCAGCTTTAGGAGCATCTCCGAAAAAAGGTCAAATGCTTTTAATTTTTACTGTAGCTCTAATAGAACTAAGATTACAGTGATTAAATCCCGTCTGCTGGTATAGTTGTTTGTTTTATTTGGACCATTAAAGGTTATCATTGCACATTACGAAGTTTTAAAGAAACTGGGTCTAAAAATACTGAAATCTGATCAGAGATGCACAACGAGGAGACTTTGGGTTATGATGAAAGCTTTAAAATACAGAAAACGAAACCTTCCTTTTTGTACATCACAAATTTGTCCAGGTCACCTGTGTAAATGAAATTCTAAATCTCATTGGGTCATTTCTGGGTAAATAAAGCAACAATAAATAACAAATAACTAAGGGCAGATTAAAGGATATTGCATGGATATTGCATGGACATTGTTATATCTGAACAGAATAATCAATTCAATTCAATTAAGTTTATTTATGTAGCGCCAATTCACAACACATGTTGTCTCAAGGCACTTCACAAAAGTCAGGTTCATACATTCTAATTAATCCTAATCATTGAACAGTGCAGTCAGATTCAGTTATTTATTCAAATTGGATAAAAAGTTTTTCTATCTAAGGAAACCCAGCAGATTGCATCAAGTCAGAGACTTGCAGCATTCCCTCCTCCTGGATGAGCATGTAGAGACAGTAGACAGTCACTGGCGTTGACCTTGCAACAATCCCTCATACTGAGCATGCATGTAGCGACAGTGGAGAGGAAAAACTCCCTTTTAACAGGAAGAAACCTCCAGCAGAACCAGGCTCAGTGTGAGCGGCCATCTGCCACGACCGACTGGGGGTTAGAGAGAACAGAGCAGAGACACAAAGAGAACAAAGAAGCACACAAACAAGTACTTTCTATGGGAAGGAAAAGTAAATGTTAATGGATGTAGCTCCTTTAGTCGTTTCATCTAGAAAGAAAGAACAGATAAACTTTGAGCCAGTTTTCAAGGTTAGAGTCTGAAAGAGAGCACATATAATTAGTTACAGTAAAAGCTCTTTCAATTGCCATGTCTAGGAGAGAGAAAGGGTTAAACACTGAAAGACAGGGCTCTGTGGATCATCGGTAGAGGGTGAGCATTAAGTTGTTGCCAGCAGAAGCTCAGACGATGCCCCTCTCCAGAAAGGTGTCACAGGTAGACACAGAGTCAGGCCAGGTGTAGCTTCTAGGAAGAGAAAAGAGAGAACAAAGTTAAAAGCTGAAATAACAGCAAATAATGCAAAATTGGAGAGTAGTGTGAGAATGTAGTGAAGAGGGTGAAAGTGGTCATTATGTCCTCCAGCAGCCTACGCCTATAGCAGCATAACTACAGAGATAGCTCAGGATAACCTAAGCCACTCTAACTATAAGCTTTATCAAAAAGGAAAGTTTTAAGCCTAGCCTTAAAAGTAGACAGGGTGTCTGCCTCACGCACTAAAACTGGGAGCTGGTTCCACAGGAGAGGAGCCTGATAACTAAAGGATCTGCCTCCCATTCTACTTCTAGAGACTCTAGGAACCACCAGGAAACCTGCAGTCTGAGAACGAAGTGCTCTGTTAGGAACGTATGGAACAATCAGATCTCTGATGTATGATGGAGCTAGATCATTAAGGGCTTTATATGTGAGAAGGAGAATTTTAAATTCTATTCTGGATTTAACAGGGAGCCAATGAAGGGAAGCTAAAATAGGAGAAATATGATCTCTCTTTTTAATTTTCATCAGAACTCTTGCTGCAGCATTTTGAATCAGCTGAAGGATTTTAACTGCATTTTGTGGACACCCTGATAGTAACGAATTACAATAGCCCAGCCTTGAAGTAACAAATGCATGGACTAGTTTTTCAGCGTCACTCCTAGATAGGATATTTCTAATTTTGGCAATGTTCCGGAGATGAAAGAAGGAAATCCTATAAACCTGTTTAATATAGGATTTAAATGACATGTCCTGGTCAAAAATAACACCAAGGTGTTTTACTTTATTATCAGAGGTCAATTTAATGCCATCCAGCTTAAGTGATTGACTAAGCAGTTTCTTTTTCAAAGACTCCGGTCCAAAGACGACAACTTCTGTCTTGTCTGAATTTAGAAGCAGAACATTTAGTGTCATCCAAGTTTTTATGTCTTCAAGACATGCTTGTAGTCTATCTAACTGGTTGGGCTCATCAGGATTTATGGATAAGTAAAGCTGAGTATCATCAGCGTAACAGTGAAAATTTATCCTATGCTGCCTGATAATTTGACCTATTGGAAACATATATATAGTGAAGAGAATTGGCCCAAGTACTGAACCCTGTGGTACTCCACAATTAACCCTGGAGTTTAAAGATGATTTATCATTTACATGAACAAACTGGAATCTATCAGACAGATAAGATTTAAACCAGCCTAGCGCTCTTCCCCTGATCCCTACAGCATATTCCAGCCTTTCTAAGAGAATATTGTGATCGACTGTATCAAATGCAGCACTGAAATCTAACAGAACCAGTACAGACACAAGTCCATTATGTGTGGCCATAAGAATATCATGAGTGACTTTCAGCAGAGCTGTTTCAGTGCTATGAGCTCTGAAGCCTGACTGAAACTCTTCAAACAGGTCATTGTTGTGTAAATGCTCACACATTTGATTAGCAGCTATCTTCTCAAGAATTTTAGATAAGAATGGAAGAATGGATATAGGTCTGTAATTTATTAAGTCATCTCAATCAAGCGAAGGTTTCTTAAGTAAAGGTTTAATTACAACTACCTCAAAAGCTTGTGGTACATATCCAAGGATAGATTAATCATATCTAAAATGGGGCTGGTAATCAGAGGGAACACTTCCTTAAATAATTTGGTTGAGATTGGGTCTAAAATACAAGTTGAAGGTTTAGATGAAGCTAATATTTCTGATAACTCAGGAAGCTTCACAGGATCAAAACAGTCCAAACACAAATCAGGTTCTGCAGTTATTTCCAATGTTGTCTCACTTGCTGAGGATGAAGTAATCATCTTCGGGAGTGTGTCAAAGATTTTATTTTTAATAGAATCAATTTTACTTAAGAAGAATCCCATAAAGTCATGACTGCTGAGAGCTAAGGGAATGGATGGCTCAACAGAGATATGACTCTGAGTAAGTTTAGCAACTGTACTAAAGAGAAACCTAGGATTATTCTTGTTCTCTTCTATTAATGATGAAAAATATGCTGTTCTAGATTGGTAAAGTGTCTTTTTATACAACAGTAGGCTATTTTTCCAGATTAAGTAGGAATCCTCTAGGTGTGTAGAGCGCCATTTTCTCTCCAGTTTTCTAACTTTGTGCTTTAAAGTACGCAGCTCTGAATTAAACCAGGTAGCCAGTCTCCTATGAATGATTACCTTCTTTTTCAAGGCGGCTGCATTGTCTAATGCACCACGCAATGATGAAGTAACACTATGAACAAGAGAATCAATTTGTGAAAGGAAAGAAACAAAATTATTGCCCTCCACTGTGTTTTTCTGTGATAATGAGAAAATTAAAAGTGGAACAAATTCTTTAAAGGTTGTTACAGCATCACCTGATAATGATCTACTATAATGAAATTTTCTTTCAGGTGTGGAGTACTCGGTTAAATTAAACTCAAAGGTTATTAAAAAATGGTCAGACAAGACACGGATAGGAGACTCGTGCTCGTACTCGTCGTCATCCGCTTATCTGAGACCGGGTCGCGGGGGCAGCAGATTCAGCAGAGACACCCAGATATCCCTCTCCCCAGACAGCTCTTCCAGCTCCTCCGGGTGGAGCCCAAGGTGTTCCCAGGCCAGCCAAGAGACATAGTCCTTCCAGCGTGTCCTGGGCCGTCCCCTGGGCCTCCTCCCGGTGGGACTTGCCTGGAACACCTCCCGAGGAAGGCGTCCAGGAGGCATCCGGTAAAGAATCCCGAGCCACCTCAACTGGCTCCTCTCGATGTGGAGGAGCAGCGGCTCTACTCCGAGCCCCTCCTGGATGGCTGAGCTCCTCACCCTATCTCTAAGGGAGTGCCCGGCCACCCTACAGAGGAAGCTAATTTCAGCCGCTTATATCCGGGATCTCGTTCTTTCGGTCATGACCCAAAGTTCATGGCCATAGGTGAGGGTAGGAACGTAGACCGATCGGTAAATTTGCTTTTCGGCTCAGCTCTCTCTTCACCACAACAGACCGGCACAGCGCCCATATTACTGCGGCGGCTGCACCGATCCGTCTGTCGATCTCCCGCTCCATTCTTCCCTCACTCGTGAACAAGACCCCGAGATACTTTAACTCCTCCACTTGAGGCAGGAACTCCCCTCCAACCTGAAGAGGACAAGCCACCCTTTTCCGGTCGAGTATCATGGCTTCTGACTTGGAGGAGCTGATCTTCATCCCAGCCGCTTCACACTCGGCTGCGAACCGCCACAGCACATGCTGTAGGTCTTGGCTAGAGGGGGCCAGCAGGACCACGTCATCTGCAAAAAGAAGAGACGAAATCCACTGGTCCCCAAACCAGACCCCCTCCGGACCTTGGCTGCATCTAGAAATCCTGTCCATAAAAGTTATGAACAGGACCGGTGACAAAGGGCAGCCCTGCCGGAGTCCAACATGCACCGGGAACAGGTCTGACTTAGTGCCGGCAATGCGGACCAAACTCCTACTCCGCTCGTACAGGGACCGGATAACCCCTAATAAAGGGCCCCCGATTCCATACTCCTGGAGAACCCCCACAGGGCATCACGAGGGACACAGTCAAATGCCTTCTCCAGGTCCACAAAACGCATGTGAACCGGTTGGGCAAACTCCCATGAACCCTTGAGTACCCTGTAGAGGGTATAGAGCTGGTTCAGTGTTCCACGGCCGGGACGAAAACCACACTGCTCCTCCTGAAGCCGAGGTTCGACTATCGGTCGGACTCTCCTCTCCAATACCCTGGCGTAGGCCTTACCAGGGAGGCTGAGGAGTGTGATCCCCCTGTAGTTGGAACACACCCTCCGGTCCCCCTTCTTATAAAGGGGGACCACCACCCCAGTCTGCCAGTCCAGAGGCACTGTCTCCGACCGCCACGCAATGTTGAAGAGGCGTGTCAACCATGACAGCCCTACAACATCCAGACACTTGAGGTACTCAGGGCGGATCTTATCAACCCCCGAAGCCTTGCCACCACAGAGCTTTTTAACCACCTCGGTGACTTCAGCCTGGGTGATGAAGGAGTCCAACCCCGAGTCCCCAGCCTCTGTTTCCACCAGGGAATGCGTGGTGGCAGGATTGAGGAGATCCTCGAAGTACTCCTTCCACCGCCCGATAATGTCCTCGGTCGAGGTCAGCAGCCTCCCACCCCCACTATAAACAGTGTTGGCGAAGCACTGCTTCACCCTCCTGAGGCACCGGATGGTTTGCCAGAATCGTTTCGAGGCCAACCGGTAGTCCTTCTCCATGGCCTCACCGAACTCCTCCCAGGCCCGAGGTTTTGCCTCTGCCACAGTCCGGGTCGCAGCACCCTTGGCCTCAAGGTACCCGTCAGCCGCCTCAGGAGTTCCACAAGCCAACCACAGCCAATAGGACTCCTTCTTCAGCTTGACAGCATACCTTACTGCCGGTGTCCACCACCGGGTTCAGGGACAGGCCGCGACAGGCACCGCGGACCTTACGGCCGCAGCTACGGGCAGCAGCATCGACAATAGATGCAGAGGACATGGTCCACTCGGACTCTATGTCTCCAACATCCCCCGGGATCTGGTCAAAGCTCTCCCGGAGGTGGGAGCTGAATACATCCCTGGCCGAGGGCTCCACCAGGCATTCCCAGCAGACCCTCACTATGCGCTTGGGCCTGCCAAGTCTGTCCGGCTTTCTCCTCCTCCAGCGGATCCAACTCACCACCAGGTGGTGATCAGTGGACAGCTCAGCCCCTCTCTTCACCCGAGTGTCCAAAACATGCAGCCGAAGGTCTGATGATACGACAACAAAGTCGATCATTGGCCTCCTGCCTAGGGTGTCCTGGTGCCAAGTGCATTGATAAACACCCTTATGTTTGAACATGGTGTTCATTATGGACAATCCGTGACTAGCACAGAAGTCCAATAACAAAACACCACTCGGATTCAGATCGGGGAGGCCATTCCTCCTGATCACGCCTCTCCAGGTGTCACTGTTGTTTCCCACGTGGGCGTTGAAGTCCCCCAGCAGAATAATGGAGTCCCCGGAAGGGGCACTATCCAGCACCCCCGACAGGGACACCAAGAAGGCCGGGTACTCCGCACTACCGCTCGGCCCGTAGGCCGAGACGACAGTCAGAGACCTATCCCCAACCCGAAGGCGCAGGAATGTGACATTCTCATCCACTGGGGTAAACCCCAACAAAAGACGGCTGAGCTGGGGGGCAACAAGCAAACCCACACCAGCCCGCTGCCTCTCCCCGTGGGCCACTCCAGAGTAGAAGAGAGTCCAACCCCTCTCAAGGAGATGGGCTCCAGAGCCCACGCTGTGCGTGGAGGCGAGCCCGACTATTTCTAGTCGATATCTCTCGACCTCCCGCACAAGCTCAGGCTCGTTCCCCCCCCAGCGAGGTGACATTCCACGTCCCTAGAGCCAGCCTAAGCATCCGGGGATAGGGCCGCTGAGGTCTCCACCTTCGTCTGCCACCCAATCCTCTTAGCACCGGTCCCTCACGGTTCCCCCTGCAGGTGGTGGGCCCACTGGGGGATGGCCTCGCGTCTCTCGTTCGGGCTTGGCCCGGCCGGTTCCCGCGAGCAACAACCTGGCCACCAGGCGCTCTCCGGCGAGTCCCGACCCCAGGCCTGGCTCCAGGGTGGGACCCCAGCTCTGCCATACCGGGCGACGTCACGTGCCTCGATATTTTAGGCCTCATGATGGTGTCTTGAACCGCTCTTTGTCTGACCCGTCACCTAGAGCCTGTTTTCCATGGGAGACACTACCAGGGGCATTTAGGCCCCAGACAACATAGCCTCTAGGATCATTCGAGCACTCAATCCCCTCCACCACGTTAAGGTGGCGGTTCAAGGAGGTTATGAGAAAATATTGTTATTTCTTTACACTCAATGCTATATGTCAGCACAAGGTCCAGAGAATGAAGACAAAGGTCGGTAGGTTTGTTAATGTTTTGAGCAAAGCCAATTGAGTCTAAGATAGCATTAAACGCTGTATTTAGGCTATCACTTTCAGTGTCAACATTAATGTTAAAATCCCCCACTATAATAACCTTATCTGTATTTAACACTAAATCAGATAAAAGGTCTGAAAACTGATCTAAAAATTGAGAGTAAGGGCCTGGTGGGCGGTACAAAACAACAAACAGAAGTGGTTTTAATGCTTTGCAATTTGGATGAGGAAAACTAAGGATTAAATATTGAAAAGAGTTTTTGCTATTGATTGGTCTGGGACTAATCAATAAATTGATATCAAGGTTTAGGTAGCTTCAAATGGATGCCCACAGCCCTATGTTAAATAAAACAATCACACGTTGTTCAAACTCAGTTTCATGACTCAGTAATGGCTCTAAATCCACAATATCGTGGGAAATATTTATTGTTTGAGCTGCTGGATTGTCTTTGACACGTTAACGTTTGGAAAATCTACTGATAAAAAAAGTACGGTCAGAACCTTAAGGTCAGTATCTTATCAAGTAAAACCACTGAAGATGGTCTTACGTCCCATATCGCTGATGTGTCAGGAATTCTTCTTGCTACTTAAGAGAGAGTCTTTAGATTTTTTTATTACTATTTGAAGAGGTAACTTTGTAAAAGTGGATATTTAAAGCATAATATTACTTTCCTTCTTTTACTCAAGTAACATTTGTATTTAAATGATTGGATTGTATCGGATTGAGTTGAATTGATTTGAATCTGGACTAATTTAGATTCAATTTAAGTGAATATGAATTGTACTTGTTTGTTTTATAAAGTGCCTTGAGATAACCTTTGCTATGAAGTAGGGCTATGAACAGCTGAAACCAGATATTGACATTTTCTGTATAAAAAGACACATGACCTTTTTTTCTCACTGTCTGTTAGTTTAGAATAAATATATTTAGTTTTAGGTCAGTGACCATTACCAAACTTATTTCTATTTGCTAAATGCCAGAATAATGAGGGGGAGGAATTTTTAAATACATGTAATTTTTTTACTTTCTTGAAATGTAAAAATTTGCAACGCACAAAGATCACTATGCATTTAAACACACTGGAAAAGCCCAGGTTATAATGACATGGCTTCATAAGCTTCTGTTTCACATCATTTACAAATTTACAACAGTTTACTTAAATGGGCACACCTGTGGATATATTTTATGGCAACACCTCAAACATTGCTTCCTTGTATGACATCATGGGAAAAAAACAAAGGAAATTAGCCAAGATATCAGGAAGGGAACTGTGGACCTTCACAACACTGGTTCATGCTTGTGTACATTTTCCAGATGACTGAAGGTGCCGCGTTGATCTGTTCAGACATTTACACGCACACATGAACAGCTTGGATAAGTCCAGCTATGATGATGTTCAGGAAGGGGTTCTGTGTACCAAATATATTTTGGTTCAGAAAGTGTGCATCAACCCCAGAATGAAAGCAAAAGTGTAGTCCAATTTATTTTTAGATAATGAGGTAAAAAAGTTTGTCTTTTTCTGTAATGTTCCCATAAACCGACTTGTAAAGCACTGTTTACCTCTGTGGTTTCTGAACAAATCAAGTATAAGGTGGCTGGATTGTTTCTTGATACAAATCATCGTTAAACACAAATGTTGTGAGGAAGTTGAAATTTTGAGACAGTTTTTCACTGGCCAGAGAATCAGAACCGGATGACTCATCCACAATTTAAAATCTTTTTCAGGAAACGATCAAACATAATTCAGCATATGCATCACATCCCTGGATATTGGGAAAGAGACTGTTGTTTAATTTTTATTTAGTGCCTTGTATAAATTGGATGCCCCCTGCAGACTTTTGTGTCCTTTTTTTAAGTTTGAATGAGTTGCATGAGTTTGACTGCTATTCTGTTTGTTTTTTTATAGCTACTCTGAGAGTCCATCCCCCAATCACCTTTATATAAAACGTTATAACAAAACATAGAAATGTTGTGGGATTTTTTGCACCACCTAAAGATTGTGGGGGCCTCCATCTAATCACCCAAAGGAAAAAAAAAATCTTCAGGTTCCTCTCTTTGTATTGTCCTGTTAATAAAACATTCTTGTTATTTTAATTCAAATCAAAATTGACCTTAGGTATGAAAGGTACGTACATGTTTGTCTTGTTTGTCTCCTTGATGGACCAGTAACCTGTTCAGTGTGTATCCAGTGCATGCAGAGAATAATTTAATAACACATATATTCTGTAATTTATTCAACTTGCCTTTTTTTCATTAAAAACAGTGTAAAAATTACACATCTGTTCTTTCACATCTACTTGAATAGCTACATTAGCTGCTTGAGCTTCCTATGAAGAACTCAATCTGACCAAAAGAAGAATCTGTGTCATTGCAAGGTCAGGATGTGTGATACGTATCTTTTTTTTTTTCTAAATGTTCTATTTTCTCAAGCTGCGGTCTGTTGAACACCTTCAGGGGAAAGCTGTGCTTCAGATGTTGTGCGTCTCCGAGAGTTTCTTTGTCATGACAGGACAGCCTCCTCTCTGCAGCAGCTTTCACATGTCACATCTCTGCGGACCGGTTCCTCCATCCGCCCAGAAGAAAAAGCCTCTGGTGTGTCAGTCTGCAGCCAATCTCAAACCGGCAGCACACAGCGGGTGCTAATTAATTAGAACACACACAGAAACATAACACACACCCTGTCTCTCTTCTCCGCTTTCCCTCTTGCCCTGCCTCCCTACATGTCTGCATAAAACAGTCGTGTGGTTCTGCTCAGTCTGTTGCCTGTAAACCCGAGAGCTCCTCAGAGAAGATAAGGTTGATGGATGGAAGGCAGGTAGCTGCATAGCGATGAGCAGTAGTGTGTATAGCTCAGAAGAGTTGTGTTTTTGTGTTACTGTCCTTAGGAAATACTGTATCTGACTGTGTGCTCATCCATTTTTAACTTCCACCCACATCAAAGTGGATGTTCAGGCCATGTTGGAAAGTTTCAACACAGAAATTTCTCATTTCATGCTGCAATATCACTCTGTACTTTTCAAAAAGACATTTACACACATTTATGTGAAACTGACTGCATATTTCTATGCACTTGGTTTACATAGCACACAAATTAAGAGGAAGTTCAATAATGCATGGTTTATGTTAATGCACTGTTTTAGGTTGCAAGATCATTTTTGCATAATATTTTAAAACCAAAGAAGTGGAAATTATTCACAAATCTTACAGCAATTACAAACAGCTGCTGTGCTAAATAAAACTAAAAGGTAAAAGAGTCTAGAATTGTTGCTTTCTAGGAGTCAATAATGACCCAGTAAATGGATTTTAAGCTGTAACTATGTGAGGAAATAACTCAGTAAAGTGCACCTTGCCATTCCTTTGCCTTTCCTACGTTTAAATAACAGATGGAACCATAGATTTATTTATTTTTTGCCAGGAAATGTGTCTTTTTCAAAGGGATGAAGGTGGTGAACAAAGGTGTGACATATGTGGACTCAAACAGGGTTTGGTGGTGGTGAAGGACGAAGGGCATGATTCATATTATTTTCATTCAACAATCCCATGATCAATCATGCAGTGAAACTTCTCTCTAGGGCAGGGGGTAGGCAGCTCCAGTTGTTTGATTCAGGTGTGTTGGACCAAGGACACATCTAAAAGGTGCAGGACACCAACCCTCAAGGAATGGAATTGCCTACCCCCGTTCTAGGGTAACAGGAGAACCACTTTAGGGCAAACCCAGCATGATTAAGATCAACATTTTAAAAATAAACCTCTTCCTGTCATATTCTGCCTGTTAGGTGTTCAATGTCTGTTTTCTGTACTTCAGTTGCTGTTATTTCAGCTTATTCATGTTTATGACATATTCTTGTGTTTAGATAATTATGTTCTTTAGCTCATTGTTTACTATTTGTATTCCTGTATATTGAGTTCTGTTTTATTCCCTGCTCATCTGTGTTAATCAGCCTCCCTCCATTGGTTGCTCTGGATGTTTCCTGTAACCAGCTGCTTCAAGTTTTCTCCCAATTAATTCAGTGGTCCATTCTCCTCCCTACCTCAGCAGTTATAATCGCTGGTTTCATTTTCTCACTACTGGATCTGACTACATGCTTCCTCTCTGTTACTTGTTTGTGTTCTGTGCCCTGCCTACCTGTGAGATTTCTTGTGTTTTTTATTAAAAGAACTGATCTACTCACCATAAGACTCGAAACTCCTGATCTGCACATTGATCCTGTGAGCTCCCTGCCAAAAATGACACTTTCTTCCTTTGTCAGATTACTTTCCTTTTCGTTTTGTTGTGCACTGAAAGAAACCCAACAAAAACTATAAAACTCCAGCTTCACTGTGACCCTTACATAGACAGGATTTTCACAGGTTGAAGCAGTTTTTCTGACATTATCAGTAACAACAACAATAATAACCCATAACGTCACTATAATTGGGAGGCTGACAAATCCCTCCTGTACCTCACAAACTGTTATCTAACAAATCCTGCAGCGACTTTGCAGATGTGTGTCACTGACAAACCCCAGAGGATAAGACAAGCAGTGTATGGCTCTCAGTATATAGATCTCTGATAGAAACAGTTCATGAGCTGTAATTCATAACTGCTGCCTTCACATGATACCCATAGGTTTTAAAATAGTTTTGGTTGTGTTGTAACTCATTTAATGATTTTTTTTTAAAATAAAAACTGCAGTGATCAAACCTCTCTTTGTCAAAATGTGGTTTTGGGTTGGACCAAAGCGCAGACAAGAGCTTGGGAAGCGCATTTCAAAGCAGTCTCTCAGCTTTATTCAAAGGGTCAAAAACGAAACAAAAACACTGCAGGTACTGAACAGGGTCGAGATCCAAACACTTACATCAAAAACACTGCAGGAACATGGAGACTCATGGCAGGGACGAGGGTAGAGGGTCGAGTAGTAACGCAACAAGCAGGCAAAACAGAGTGTAAACAAACAGGGGAACCAGGAGGGAACAATTAAACAAAACCAACTAATATACAGAGGGAGAACAAAGGCAGGTAATCAAAGGAACTAAGAACAGGTGAGACAAGGAGGCTGGGAGGCAGAGGGAGCAGGTGAACCTAATAAAACCAAAGCATGAGGAAAGGGACTAAAGACAAGACAGTAAGCAGACCTAAATGAAACTATAAACCAAGATAAAAATAAAGCATAAGAATCAAGGATAAACATGAACTGAAGGAAACTGAGAAACTGGAGGGAACACAACAACCTAAGCACTTAGCAAAACAGAAACCATAAGGAAACCCAGACTACAAAAGTAAAGAAACCTAAGAAAACAATAACTAAAGCTAACCTATAAAGGAGAGGGTGGAAAACAAAGATGAACTAGAGGAACAAAGCTAAGAAGAACTGGAGAATAAAGGGAACTTAAACTGAGTAATAACTAAAAGGGGGAAAACAAATGATGAGAGGAGTAACAGAAAAGAAACTAATAAATGAGAGTGCAAGGGAACCAGAGAACTAAGAGAAATAACAATAATAATAATCATAAGGAAACCATTCTAAGAAAATAGACAGGAAAGCAACGCCAAGGGAACTAGGAGAGCACACTGGGGGGCAGAAGATAACCCAAAACAGAAAACCACAACTAACATAAATACAAAACACAAGTAAGAAACATCTAGCTAAAAGGTAAACAAAAACACAAAACCACAAACAAAGTCCAAAATGTCACATCCTGACACTCTTGAAGAAGCCTAATCTAGATTCCTCAATAATATTTAAAAGCCCATAGCTAGCCTCAACCTCTTGGAAAAGATTATTTAAAAGGGAGTTTATTAGCAAATTTGATACAGAACTATCTCTTTAACACTTTCCAGTCAGGGTTTGACAGGACCCTAGCACTAAAACTGCATTTATTAGAGTTTAACATGGCATACATGTGCTGGTAAAGCTCTTGTCTCGTCCACACTCCAGGTTTCCAGTGCCAGAGGAAGGAAAGAAGCCCCAGAGCCTCATTTAGCCACCACCACGCTTCACTGTAGGTAATCGTTTTATCATATGGAACAGAACAGAATCCAAACTCACTTCGGCTTATTTATATAGGTGAAAACAAATGGGCCCATGAGCCGGGACCCGAACCGACGATAGCTTGCGTTGACGTCTAAGGCCTCCATTCATGGATCGAGGGCTATATCCCTGCGCACCGGCCGCGCCCCAATCGAGGGTTTTTGACCACCCTCCTTGTCAGGAATCTGGTGGGGGCCACTGATAGATTCCTCTTTCTGAAAGTCTAGGTGGTGTTGCCACTGTTCCTTTAACTTTAAACTAGTGAACTCAGCTGCCAGCTGTTTTTCTAGGAATTATTCAGAGCCATTGCTGTATTTTGTGTCCTTTTTCTTGTTTGTTCAATGTTATTATTTCTTCTGTGAATGCTTTTGACAGTTCTCTTGTTTTTTCTAAAATTTTTACCATTCAATGATATATTACCGTCAGTGGTCCAGGTGTTCTATCTCAAGCACACCTGATGCAACTAATGAAACCCTTGATTAGTTGTATCACGTGTGCCTGAGACCACACAAGATTTGCAAGTGTATGCTAGCCTACCCTGCTGAGTTTGGCACAATTGATTGCAACATATTGATTTAAAAAAAATATGGATGGTCTGGTACTGTGCTTAACTGGTTAGACTTAACAGGCCGATTTTTCATCATCAGGCAATCATAAATCTAAGCAAACACAGATGACATGCGGGCCTCCTCAAGGCTTCATTCTTAGCCAAGTTTCATTTATTATCTGAGCGCAGCTCAAAGTATGTAGATAAAACAACTATAGATTTCTGTGTTACCACATAGCAACAGTTTCTTGCCATCAGTTTTCGATGTTCTATTAATCCCTGCAGGGTGATGGGGTTCTGGTGCCTAACTCCAGTTTTCACTTGGCAAGCGGCTGGTACCCCTTGAAAGGTTGGCAGTCTAGCACAGGACAACACAGAGATGCATGCAACAATGCACACTGCACCTTGCACCATTTAGCTTAACCAGTTAAACTAACGTGCATGTTTTAAGGACTGTGGGAGGAAGCGGGATCAACCAAAGCGAGCCTGCATAGAGGGAACATGCAAAGTCTATGCACAATTACCCCAGCCAAAATTTAAATTCACAACCATCTTGCTGCAAGGCAGCAGTGATAAAAACGATGCCGCCTGAAACTGTTTAATACATCAGAATTCTTCCACTCAACATTTACTATACGACAAGAGAAAAACTGAGTTTAAAAAAACATTGCTAGTACATGTGGTCACTTTTATATATATATTTAAATTTTTTAGCAAATAAAACCTTCAAGAGTGCAAGACTGCATCCACACAATAACAAACCAAACAGACGTGCCAAGTCTCTCACATGCACGTTGCCTGCAAAGCCTGAGGACCAAGCAGCAGATGACAGGAGGCGGAGGAGCAAACATGTTTATGTCCTCTGTACCCTGGTATTCCTCTGTCAGTCGGTCTGTTTCCCCTTCGTCATCACTGATCAGAGCTGTGCACAGTCAACTGACACCTTGTTGACATCCACTGGACTCTGAAACTGACTGTTGAATCAAACAGAGTCCAAGGCTGGATAATGACTGGAGAGGAAACTGGAAGCATAAAAGGCTTGTGCTTCACTGGAATATGGAAGAGAAGTTAAGCTACAATAGAGATGATTACTACAGTTAAGTTAAAAAAAACCAGCATGCTAATGATTATCATAGAGGAAGAGAGCTGTTGGATAGGAAAGAGATTTTAGTCATTTGTTTACATCATAAAACTGCTCAAAAGATGTTAATATTACAATAAGTAGAGGAAGTGAGAAGTTAGTGTGAACAATGGCAGGAAATTCCTTTCTCCGTGGCTTAATTAGTTATTTTTAATAGTGATAAACTGAAAAAAACATGCGAACATGACAAACAATATTCAATTTCGTCTCTAAGGACATGCAGGGGAATTGTCACATGGTTATCTAAGAAGCACTTAGTTCTTGATAGAAACTAAGATATCTGTATTACTTAAGTAGCGACTGCAGCTTTTCTGCACCATCTGATTTTATTCCTTATCTCCCCCAGAGTTTTTGCTCCTTAGGAGAACAATCTGAGATCTACTTTGTTGTCCAATTTAAATTTTTTATGATATCCTTTGCTGCTTCTGATAATCTTATGGGACCGAGCTCGGTCTTCTTGCCTGCTCTCCTCCATCAGCCTATTGTCTGGTCCCCTCAGCTTCCCCACCTACACTTGCTCTTCCTAAGCCCCGTCAGTCTCAGCAGGTCTTCTGTCCTCCTCCAGGCAAACGCAATGTCCATCTGAGGCTCTTGGCTGTAAACGCTTCCATACTCGGATTAATAATATTGCTTTTAACATTTTTCGGTGATTCATTCTCTCCCCTTCATATGTTGTCACTCTGCACTTAAAAATCATTCTTTTATATAAACAGAAAATGTTTTACATGTTTTCTGCCGAGTTGTAAAGCTTTTAGCTGGCCTAAGTCTTACAGGCTTTTGGACAAAATGGCTGTGCTCTGAGAGCTGTTCATTTGTATAGTATTGCGAGTGGTCTTGTGGTGTCCTTAAAAAAAAAAGGTAAAAGTTAGTAACTTTATTTAAAATTAAGTCGTAGTCAAAGTTTTCAGCAAGGATCCTAAACTTTGGGGATTTCCCTGAGTGAAACGAAAAGATATTGTTCGATAAAGCAGTTGTTTTTTTTTAGACCAATACATGTCAGATTATATTATCTCCTATTATCTCACACAGGAGTGTTTTTTTGGGGCTTGTATTCATCTTTAGCATCCCCCACATTTTAAAATGCCCTAAAATCCTGGCACCATTCAGGTTAGATGTTGTGATTTGTTGCAACATCTAAATTGTTGCTGTGATCAGTCATGCAGCCATACTGCAAGTCTCCCCTTTTTTTTTAAAAATTGTCCATATTTTACTACAGTAAAGTTGAACTACAGTAATGTAGCTGACAAAACATTATTACTAGGAAGCCACGTGTCATGCCCCTCAAAACCTCTAAGCTACCATTAGTTGTTTAGTTATATTTCCTACTCCAACCTGTTGTTTAGCCTTAAAACGTCACTTTAGGCTCATGCTACACATGTGATGGCAATAGGAGGAGTTGAAATACTCAAGAAGGCAGTCAAGCGTTGAATCATTTGGCTCAGACACAGAGAAAAAAAGTGATGCCTCTCCAGCTATTTTTTGGTATAATAAGGCATTTTCTTACCCAATAATCCCAACACTTATAACGTCACCTTGGTGGTCTGGCTGTTGATGCTGCTTGAGCTGTTGGTCCTTGTCTTTTAGCTTTGGGTTCATCCTTCCCTTAAAGCCATTAGTTAAATTGTCTTATAACACTGGAGCAAAAAGAGTTTCAGAGAAACTGTTTGGGTGGGTGAGGAGAAATATCCCCTCCCAACCTGTCCATGGATCTCACCTATGTTTCCCGCATAGATTATTAGATTATTCCGTACCAAAATGGCTCATTATATACTTTTTCTCTGTTGCCAAAAGATGGCCACACATCCATCCAACACATTTCTGTCGAAAAGGTATTTTTTGGTCAAGAAAACTATCCTTTCTGTGATTTCTCGAAAGATTCCCAAACGTTGTCTTTACGTTCTTAATGTCATCATCCATATGTGGCGGTGCCTTGCTGTTTTACAGTCTGTGACTCAAAATGCTGTCTCTTTGTGAGAAAAATGGGTTTTAAATGTACTTTTCCACGTGTGCTTTCTGTTTCATACTTTTAGGTCTTTTTGTCTCTAAAACATTATGATGTATGCCCTTTAAGCAGTCACTCAAGGTCTAGTTGCAAGGTAAATCCAAGCCAATACTGTCTCTTTTAAGCTTACTCTCTCTTTTGTTTACCATCTGCTCCAGAGGGAAATATTTTCATCCCATATGTTCAACAGGGATTTTGCTTGTATTTTGGAGCTTGCCAGGTGGTCAACATAGAGTTTCTGAGGAAAGTCAGAATGATAGTGATGAGAGCAATTAACATCATCTACACTGCAGTCCATTAGGCCTAAGTGCTTGAGCTGAAAGGCACCGGATGAACCCATAAACCTGCAAAGCCGTGTGATGATTGGGGATTTATTGCTGCAAGCACCTATTTTCACATTACATGTGATGATTATGCTAACTGTTATTATAACAGAAACACAGTTTGATGCTTTGGGTACTTTTAGTAGGCGGTGAAGCAGTCATTTGAATTAGCTAGCATTATTTTTCTTTGATATAAAGACAAAAGCAAGTTCACAAACTCATATATTATATTATATTATATTATATTATATTATATTATATTATATTATTTAACCCATCATGTGACTGCTAATGACTGTAATTTACAATTAAGCAGCTAAACATATAATTATATAACTTACAACAACATTGTTTCATTCCAAAATTAACTACAATAACAGACATGTCAAGACATTTTTATTCTAAATCACAAGTTTACACATTTAAAAAGAAAACACTGGTTATAGCTAATTCCAAATAAGAAAACATCCACAGCTGTCCTTTTCCACTCCTACACAATGGAAAAAATTAAGGTGTACACCAACCCCCAGTAAATCCACATCAGCACTCTCCACCTCCATCCTCCCAGACTTGTCTGTGTGTCACCAGAAGCTCTAACACATATTACATAAAAAAAGCCTGTTCCAGTCTCCATCAGGTCATCTTACAGACTGAGACAGAGGGAGAGGGAAAGGAGGGAGACATTAGATAGATAAGTGCATGTGTGTTGTTTTGGCAGGGGGATGCTGAAATCCTCCTCCTTTTGATTGAAAGGGTCGACGTGAAGCGAAGGAAGTGTGAAACGAGTGATGACGATCACACTTCTTGATGATTAAGTCCTGTTCTGACTCTTGGCTAATTAATCTGGGACATGATGAGTCAGAGATAATTGACAGATGGACGCAGCATAGAGGAAGTGGAATTTAATAAAAGAACAAATGCAGAAACACATACAGGGCCTTACAAAAGTCTAAATGTTTTTTTGCTTCCAGCTACAAACTTTAATGTATTTTTACATTACATTACATCTTATTTGAATTCTATGTTAGAGAAAGTAATGATCCCACAACACCACGAAAAACAAGGAACACACCAGACGAGTCAGGGATAAAGATGTCGAGAATTTTAAAGCAAAGTCAGATTGCAAAAGAAATCTTGAAAATCTCACTGTTCAGTGATCATGAGGATGAAAAGAGTTTTCATAAACTACAAACTCACCTCACAGGCCTGCTGACAAGGAGAGCATTGAACAAAGAAGCCCAGAGTAACTTGGGAGGAGCTGCAGAGATCCACAGCTCAGGTGGAATAATAATTACACTGAACAACTATTAGTTGAATACTCCAGAAAATCTGGCCTCTTCAGAAGAGTGACAGCCATGGTCCATTAAGAAATTCCTGCATGCTCCAAGCCATGAAGGGAAAACAACAAAAGCACAAGAATCAAGAAAAATTAGTTGTTTTGACAGTAAAGAAATATCATACTGTACTTCATATCATAAGAAGGTGCTATGTGTGGGGAACACAGCATTCTTTCAGTGAAACATAGTGGGGCATTAGGCTTTTATGAAAGATTTTTCTTTGTTTCATGTGATATGTATAATTTTATATAATAACCGTGTTTGCCTTTTTATGGAGCTTAAATCGGGGCCATAAAGTTTGTTCAAACGAAAACAAATTTAAACCTAAAAAATAATAGTTTGTTCAAAAGAAAAAAATGTGAACATAAAAAATAAGTTTGTTCAAAAGAAAAACATTCGAACCTGAAAAATAAAAGTTTATTCAAAAGAAAAACATTTGAACCTGAAAATGTATTTTGAACCTCCCCCCAAAAAATTTGAAAACTGGAAAAAAAGTTTTGCAACTGAAAAAAACAAACAGATGTGAAACTGGAAAAAAACAAGTTCAAAATTACTTTTCAGATTCAAGTTTTTTTTTTTCGAACTTGCAGATTTTTTTTTGGCTTCAAACTTTTGGCCCTGTTTTGGCGTTTGAATTTTTTTCTTTTGAACAAACTTATTTTTCAGGTTTAATGTTTTTTCGTTTGAACAAACTTTATGGCCCCAATTTAGCTCCATACATTTAGCTTTGAGTTTTCCTGTCAATGCATTTGTCAATGGGGTTTTTTTTTGCTGCTCATTTGAACATGACTCCTTAGCAGAAGAGATGCTGGATCTCAATGAGACATTTCTGATTAAATAAACTAAAGGTTCACAATACAGCTGGACAATTATCCTAAGATTCAACCAGAGCTGCAATGGAAAGGTTTAGATCAAAGCACATGCAACAGTTAGAATGACCCAGCCAAACAACAGGCCTGAATCCAAATGAGAATCTTTGTTTTTCAACAAATATTTGGCAAAGATTTCAGTCTCCAGATGTGC
Source organism: Girardinichthys multiradiatus (assembly GCF_021462225.1). Classification (NCBI taxonomy): domain Eukaryota; kingdom Metazoa; phylum Chordata; class Actinopteri; order Cyprinodontiformes; family Goodeidae; genus Girardinichthys; species Girardinichthys multiradiatus. Next base: position 32,073,640 of record NC_061807.1, read on the forward strand.
AAAGCTGGTAGAGACATACCACAAACAAATTCTACAAAATATGAGCTCAGTAGGTCATAATATAAATGCACACCACACTATACATGTAAATTATTTGAAGAACTACATTTTGGTTCCACTCTATAGTTATCAACTATTTTGATTGGGTTAATCACATAAAATACATCCTCGTTTATGGTAAAGTTCAAGGAATGTGAACAAAAATTCTTCAGTTAAAAAAATGTCTCTTCACAACTCATTCATCAAGTTAGACATAAAAAAAAAAAACTCAGAGAACTTTAGGTTACAGTTCTCAGCCCTGTTTGTAATTTTAAAAAAATCTACGTTTTCTCTGCACAAACTGCCAGTCCACAATGACTTTCTCCGAGAAGCTCAGAATTTAATCTCCATTGCATTTAGAATTTTGTTTCTTTTGGAACAGTCATGCATTATAAATTACATGTCAATGTTACAGCTTCTTTTTTAATTCTCCACTGCTCAATGAAACTGTAGAACAGTGCGATTAATAGTATTACTTTGAATGTGTTTCTTGTAGATGTAAGGGTTTGAACACCTCCATTTGATCACCTGAGGAAGAGCAGCATTTAGATTGATGGAAGGAAAGTGATGCAGGAAAATGTGAACTGTTTTGTTGTGAACAATACTGTGCTTAGGACAGCATCCAGTTTGTTGCTTTCCAGACGCTGTTGAGTTTGTGGATGTCATTTGTAGAGACTTGAATTGAAGAATATTTTCAGCAGCTGTTATGATTCTGGCCCGTCTGCCTGCTCTGCTCTGCTCTCATCAATGCAATTAACTCATCTGCTTCACCTGTCTGCTGCTTTGCTGCAGCGCAATCACCCTCATGCCACACACCTGTGGAGCTGCAGTTATATACAGCTCTCTGACAGGCGGACAGTGCCAGATTTTCAAAAACATTATTGTGAGTAGTTATCCAGCGTTCTTTCCTGCCTGATCTTGTTCTTTGACCTTGCCTTGTTTAACGGATTACTCCCTCCTGCCTGCCCCTTGTCTGACGGATTGAATCCTGGTTTTCGACTCTCTTTTCTGCCTCTGGTTTCTTGCTTCTGCCTGCCCATTGTCTGACGCCTCTAGCCCTGGATCCCGACCCTGTGTCTGTTTACGGATTTATGCCCCTGCCAAGCCCCTGGTTTATTTAGCCTGCATCCGCCTGCCTCTCAAGTCTGCCTGGAGCGGCAGTCAAGAGGACTGTCTCTGCTCTGTGTTCCGACCACAGTTTATGAGGATTTGGATCAGTCGACAATTCGACCTCAGTCTATTGAACGCCTCCACAAAGAGTGTCTGTCTGGATTACTTCCTCTTCTGGGTTCTGGACTTCATTCCCAATCTGAAAAGTGATTTGTGGAGGTTGACTTCTGGTTTCCTGTTTGCCGATCCTGTTTTGCTGAATAAACCGTTTGGCTGAATTTGGGTCCTCCGTTTCTGGTCTTAATAGCAGCTGGCTTTTATAAATGCAGAACAGCAAGAAAGATGATTTGTTCTAATTAGTGTAATCTTCCATCAGATTCATGTACTGTAAATCCCCCGTTAGGAAACAACTGTTTTTAATAAAATCACCTGATCCACACTTCTTGGTATCTTCTTGAGGGCACAAAGGGGGCGGGGCTAAGGACCACACTGGAGAATTGGGACACACTACACATCAACTGGAAAGCGCAATTCAGGGACACAAGGATTGAAGTTCCAGTATTGGGACAGGGCCTTAGTAGCATGTTGACCTTTAGCTTACTCCGTCTAGAATGACAACAATAGTTTATAAGCTGAAAACCTATACTGGTTTGTTAACATTATCTCACTCCATCCACTATGCTAATTAACTTCAGAAGTGATTATTAGCTAAAATGCTAACATTAGCATTTCTGGAATTATTACTTTATTATTGCTGGAAGCAAGAAAATCTGACAAGAAAATCTATGCAGGGCTATAAGACCCTACTTTACTGAATTACAAAGCTGTATTTTCATGTAATAATCCACTACCAGTAATAAACCAGGTCACAGTGTATAAGCACCTCATTCCAACACATCTACATGTTGTATCCTCACACAGACCTCCTCTTTGACCTCTATTAAATCATAGTCTTCCATTATTACCTAAGGTGGTTCAGGCTTGCCCATTTTATATGGAAAACCACCATGAACTCCTGCAAAAGACCTTTTTGCTCTCCCTCCTCTCTTATCCGTCCTCTCTCTCACTGATATGTACTTGCAAAAATTGAATCTTTCCTCTCCAATGTCACCGTGTACCTGCTCAGAAGGAGTGATTTCTGCAAAATCAGACTCGATGCAATTTGTTGGGCTTCCCTAGAAAACCTTTGGAACTGGAAGCATAATCTGATTTAGACTGTCTTTCATGACATTTAGGATGACTGATCATTTGCTTTGTGCACATGATCACTCATGGGGGATTTATGAGGGCACTACATTTTTGTTCAATATCAGACTCAACATGATCCATTTTCCTAAGCAGCAAAGAATTTAGACTAATTTATGCCCAGAGCTCCAATGAAGGCAACAAATGGGTTTACCTGTCCTGACAAGAAGAAGACTGGTTAAAGAGATCATCAGAAAGACTGTAGCATCTGTAACATCACAAATGGACACCTCTCTCAGCTGGCTTTGTAAAGGTTTTCTGGTGTTAGACAGATGGTTATGCTATCACCTCCCCAGCTTTTCTATCAGGAGTCTGACCTCATCAAGATGATGGTCCTCAACAACCTACCAGATAGCTGATTGTACCAAACCAACTGCCAAGCTAAAACATGAGCAGAGTGTACAGGTTCAATACATTGTTGTAAATAAGCGCCGTTTAACTAAATAATCTGAACTGAAACTATCTGTGTAGTTATGCTGCTATAGGCTTAGGCTGCTGGAGGACATAACGACCACTTTCACCCTCTTCACTACATTCTCACACTACTCTCCAATTTTGCATTATTTGCTGTTATTTCAGCTTTTAACCTTGTTCTCTCTTTTCTCTTCCTAGAAGCCACACCTGGCCTGGCTCTGTGTCTACCTGTGACACCTTTCTGGAGAGGGGAATTGTCCGAGCTTCTGCTGGCAACAACTTAATGCTCACCCTCTACCGATGATCCACATAGCCCTGTCTTTTAGTGTTTAACCCTTTCTCTCTCCTAGACATGGAAATTGACTGAGCTTTTACTGTAACTAATTATATGTGCTCTCTTTCAGACTCTAATCTTGAAAACTGGCTCAACGTTTATCTGTTCTTTCTTTCTTTCTAGGTGAATCAACTAAAGGAGCTACATCCATTAACATTTACTTTTCCTTCCCATAGAAAGTACTCCTGGATCAGTGCTCCTTTGTTCTCTTTGTGTCTCTGCTCTGTTCTCTCAAACCCCCAGTCGGTCGTGGCAGATGGCCGCTCACACTGAGCCTGGTTCTGCTGGAGGTTTCTTCCTGTTAAAAGGGAGTTTTTCCTCTCCGCTGTCGCTACATGCATGCTCAGTATGAGGGATTGCTGCAAAGTCAACGCCAGTGACTGTCCACTGTCTCTACATGTTCATCCAGGAGGAGGGAATGCTGCAAGTCACTGACTCGATGCAATCTGCTGGGTTTCCTTAGATAGAAAAACTTTTTATCCAATTTGAATAAAAAGCTAACTCCGACTGCACTGTTCAATGGTTAGGATTATTTGGAATGTATGTACCTGACTGTTGTGAAGTGCCTTGAGACAACATGTGTTGTGAATTGGAGCTATATAAATAAAACTGAATTGAATTGAATTGAATTGAGGCATGACAAGATGAATAAAATGTCTAATATTTGCACATCTCTCGTTACTGTGTCAAAATAAATTTCGTACAGCAAAAACAAATATTTTGTGCAGAACGTACTATGTTTGTTTGCTTACAGAGGTACCTGCGATATATTACATTTCAATGTTTCAGTTTGTTTTTAACCTTTTTTTTAATAAATGCAATGAGCTAACCACCATGTTGGTGTCTGCGTCCATCTATGTAAAAGCCTTTAGAGCTTTGTCTTGGAGTCCCGTCACTAAAAACCAGGGTCAGATTTGGATTCAAGTTTGCTGCCATCAGAAACACATTCTTAGTTGTCTCGCAGACACTCAGAACGGTGTACGCTTTCTATACACATTCAAGCAGGGGATCTTCAGGGAGACACAAAGGCAGCACATGAATATATTTGGACATGTAATCAGGGCACAGGCCACCAATTAAGAGGGCTAGTCTATCTGTGTGTGTGTGTGTGTTTTTGTGTGTGTGTGTGTGTGCATGTGTGTGTGTGTGTGTGTGTGTTTGTGGACCATTAGTCCCAGCAGGGGATGGAGACAGAGCCCAATGGAGGGTGACCAAGTTCATTCAGAGTTGGTAATCAAATTCTGAAGGCTGTCTTTCAAGAATGAAGTAGTGTGTGTGTGTTTACCAGACTGAGTGGGGTACGAGAAGTAGCCGAGAGTAGATCTTTAATGTGAAAGCAAAGCAGGGGAGAGGTCAGATTACGTTCCTCATCTCTTCTCCCGTAATGTTCGTCTGCTTTTTAAATCCATGACTGTAGCTCTCTGGGGGGGTTGCCCTGCAGACAGTTGGGATCACAGCTTCATTTTACCACTCCCACAAGGAGCTCTGATGCCCCCTGTTCAATAACTCAATAACTGAGTCCTTTAATTCGAGTCTCAAGTTTCTCACTTTAGCTCTTCGGGGTCCTAAACACAAACGACAAATAGCTCAGAATAAAAAGAGAAAAATAGACTGTGATGGATTGGGCGTGTCGCAAGCATACACGGCTTGAAAACACATAATTAGCACCAGGTTCACAGTACTCCAAGAGCTTGATGAAGTGGCAGCTAACATGCTGTCATGTTGGAAATAGGTTTTAAATATAGAAATAGTTTACTTGTGTTCTATTGGAAAACTTATGAGATGGTCTCATTATGTATTATAATGTCAAAAGTATTCGCTCATTCATCAAAATCCTTTTCAGGTGATCCAATCACTTCCATGGCCACAGGGGGTTTAAATCCAGCACCTCTCCCTCAGGATCTCAGCGAATTCCTGCGTGGTTCCACATTAGTATGCCATCTGTGCGATTAGCCTAATCATGAAATTTCGTGACTTCTAAATATTCCACAGTCAACTGTTATTGGTATAATAACAAGGTAACAAACCTTGTTAGATGAAAACCATCCAAATCTCCTTGCTGGAATTCCGACTTCAATGAGTATTCTAGGGAATTTTTCTGACGAACTTGGGAATTCTTGCAACCCATTTTAAATGTATCAACAGCTTATGGGGACCCCTACAAAATCTTGTAAAATAAATAGTTGTACAGTTAATAATGTACCGTCTGTCAGGGGGAACCGTGAGGGACCGGTGCAAAGAGGATTGGGTGGCGGACGAAGGTGGAGACCTCAGCGGCCCGATCCCCGGATGCTTAAGCTGGCTCTAAGGACGTGGAATGTCACCTCGCTGGGGGGGAAGGAGCCTGAGCTTGTGCGGGAGGTCGAGAGATATCGACTAGAAATAGTCGGGCTCGCCTCCACGCACAGCGTGGGCTCTGGAACCCATCTCGTTGAGAGGGGTTGGACTCTGTACTACTCTGGAGTGGCCCACGGGGGGAGGCGGTGGGCTGGTGTGGGTTTGCTTGTTGCCCCCCAGCTCAGCCGTCTCGTGTTGGGGTTTACCCCAGTGGATGAGAGGGTCATATCCCTGCGCCTTCGGGTTGGGGAGAGGCCTCTGACTATCATTTCAGCCTACGGGCTGAGTGGCAGTGCAGAGTACCCAGCCTTCTTGGCGTCCCTGTCGGGGGTGCTGGATAGTGCCCCTCCCGGGGACTCCATTATTCTGCTGGGGGACTTCAACGCCCACGTGGGGAACGACAGTGACACCTGGAGAGGCGTGATTGGGAGGAATGGCCTCCCCGATCTGAATCCGAGTGGTGTTTTGTTATTGGACTTCTGTGCTAGTCACGGATTGTCCATAACGAACACCATGTTCAAACATAAGGGTGTCCATCAGTGGACTTGGCACCAGGACACCCTAGGCAGGAGGTCGATGATCGACTTTGTTGTCGTATCATCAGACCTTCGGCCGCATGTTTTGGACACTCGGGTGAAGAGAGGGGCTGAGCTGTCCTCTGATCATCACCTGGTGGTGAGTTGGATCCGCTGGAGAAGGAGAAAGCCGGACAGACTTGGCAGACCCAAGCGCATAGTGAGGGTCTGCTGTGAACGCCTGGCAGAGCCCTCGGCCAGGGATGTATTCAACTCCCACCTCCGGGAGAGCTTTGACCAGATCCCGGGGGATGTTGGAGACATAGAGTCCGAGTGGACCATGTTCTCCGCATCTATTGTCGATGCTGCTGCCCGTAGCTGTGGCCGTAAGGTCTGCGGTGCCTGTCGCAGCGGCAATCCCAGAACCCGGTGGTGGACACCGGCAGTAAGGGATGCTGTTAAGCTGAAGAAGGAGTCCTATCGGCTGTGGTTGGCTTGTGGGACTCCTGAGGTGGCTGACGGGTACGGTGAGGCCAAGCGTGCTGCGGCCCGGGCTGTGGCAGAGGCAAAACCTCGGGCCTGGGAGGAGTTCGGTGAGGCCATGGAGAAGGACTACCGGTTGGCCTCGAAGCGATTCTGGCAAACCGTCCGTCGCCTCAGGAGGGGGAAGCAGTGCTTCGCCAACACTGTTTATAGTGCTGACCTCGACTGAGGACATTATCGGGCAGTGGAAGGAGTACTTCGAGGATCTCCTCAATCCTGCCATCACGCATTCCGTGGTGGAAACAGAGGCTGGGGACTCGGGGTTGGACTCTTTCATCACCCAGGCTGAAGTCACCAAGGTGGTTAAAAAGCTCCGCGGTGGCATGGCTTCGGGGGTGGATGAGATCCGCCCTGAGTACCTCAAGTCTCTGGATGTTGTAGGGCTGTCATGGTTGACACGTCTCTTCAACATTGCGTGGTGGTTGGGGACAGTGCCTCTGGACTGGCAGACTGGGGTGGTGGTCCCCCTTCATAAGAAAGGGGATCGGAGGGTGTGTTCCAACTACAGGGGATGACACTCCTCAGCCTACCTGGTAAGGCCTACGCCAGGGTATTGGAGAGGACAGTCCGGCCAATAGTCGAACCTCGGCTTCAGGAGGAGCAGTGTGGTTTTCGTCCCGGCCGTGGATCACTGGATCAGCTCTATACCCTCTACAGGGTGCTCGAGGGTTCATGGGAGTTTGCCCAACCGGTTCACATGTGTTTTGTGGACCTGGAGAAGGCATTCGACTGTGTCCCTCGTGATGCCCTGTGGGGGGTGCTCCAGGAGTATGGAGGCCCTTTACTAGGGGCCATCCGGTCCCTGTACGAGCGGAGCAGGAGTTTGGTCCGCATTGCCGGCACTAAGTCGGACCTGTTCCCAGTGCATGTTGGACTCCGGCAGGGCTGCCCTTTGTCACCGGTCCTGTTCATAACTTTTATGGACAGGATTTCTAGACGTAGCCAAGGGCCGGAGGGGGTCGGGTTTGGGGACCAGTGGATTTCGTCTCTTCTTTTTGCAGATGACGTGGTCCTGCAGGCCCCCTCTAGCCAAGACCTACAGCATGCGCTGTGGCGGTTCGCTGCCGAGTGTGAAGCGGCTGGGATGAGGATCAGCTCCTCCAAGTCCGAGGCCATGGTACTCGACCGGAAAAGGGTGGCTTGTCCTCTTCAGGTTGGAGGGGAGTTCCTGCCTCAAGTGGAGGAGTTTAAGTATCTCGGGGTCTTGTTCACAAGTGAGGGAAGAATGGAGCGGGAGATCAACAGACGGATCAGTGCGGCTGCCACAGTAATGGGGGCGCTGTGCCGGTCCGTTGTGGTGAAGAGAGAGCTGAGCCGAAAAGCAAAGCTCTCAATTTACTGGTCGGTCTACGTTCCTACCCTCACCTATGGCCATGAACTTTGGGTCATGACCGAAAGAACGAGATCCCGGATACAAGCGGCTGAAATGAGCTTCCTCCGTAGGGTGGCCGGGCACTCCCTTAAAGATAGGGTGAGGAGCTCGGCCATCCGGGAGGGGCTCGGAGTAGAGCTGCTGCTCCTCCACATCGAGAGGAGCCAGTTGAGGTGGCTCGGGCATCTATACCGGATGCCTCCTGGACGCCTTCCTCGGGAGGTGTTCCAGGCAAGTCCCACCGGGAGGAGGCCCAGGGGACGGCCCAGGACACGCTGGAAGGACTATGTCTCTTGGCTGGCCTGGGAACACCTTGGGCTCCCCCTGGAGGAACTGGAGGAGGTGTCTGGAGAGAGGGACGTCTGGGCGTCTCTGTTGAGTCTGCTGCCCCCGCGACCCGGTCCCGTATATGCGGAAGATGACGAGTACGAGTACGAGTTAGGTGAAGGTTTTTGGACCAGAATAATGGTATATCAGGATTATTTGGCTTCAATAAATCTTCATATATATAATTAAGAGAAGCGTTTGTGTTTATTTCGTGCAAAAGTGATTTATCTGTCAAAACAAGGTCAAAGTTCCCCCACCTTCGGTGAAGTGGTTGAATAAACAGTGACAGTTGGTGGTTTTGGTTAATAATTTGTGATTATTAAAGAGCTTTGAGCCCATAATCACAACACCAGAGGACATCTCTGATTTCTATTCGTAAGTAATGATTTTTGGTCAAGAAATTAATTTTTTTCAAATTATGATTTTAAATTATAATTCTTGATGAATATTAATTAATCAATAATCATAATCCTTACATAAAGCAACATATTTTAAGGGAAAAATATAAAGAAAGACAATACGTTTTCAAAGGACAACAAGAAGGCCAAAAGGGCCACAGAACAGGCGAGAGTTTATTGCTCTGACCGACTAACCAAACTCAGTTGGGGAGAATAACAGTTAATGTGACCTTTTGGAGTTAGATTCACAACATGCTGGATAGATTTCTCATTTGATCAATAACAGGAAGAAGTTAAATAGATAGGAAACTGTCAAAGAGTTTGCCCATGTCAAAAAAAAAAATTATGATAAAGGTATTCCAGACATGGACTGCTTTGACTCTTTCTTAGTGCAGCAACACAGAAACAATCATTAGGGTCCTTGTCCTAATAGGTAAACCTCTGCTGCAGACTGTCTTAGGTCTTTTGCTATCTTCAACAGGTTTTCTTCCATGATTGCCCTTTATTCAGCTCCAATTTATGTTCCTATAAACTCTGACTAGCTTGCTGTTCCTGCTAAAGAAAATCATCCCCACAGCATGATGCTACCACTACTTTGTTGATGTTTAAACCTTGGATAATGTTTTGCAATCTAGCGATGCTTTATTCTTCTCCACTTTATTCCTGACCTGTGCACCTTCAGTTTGTTTTTTTCATAGTGATGCAAGTTCATTAATGTTCCTTAACAAACTTCTACTTGTTAAGTCATCTTAAAGGGCAAATTGCCCTATTGCACTTTATTTAGGGGTAGCAGATTAGAGAATATAAATTCATTCAACATTTCCAACAGGAAATTGGAAATCGTGTACTGTTTTCTTTACATTTGTGTTGACCTATCATAGGGATACATTTACCTATTTATTGGGATAAAATCCCAAATAAATTCATTATAGTTTGTGAAAAATTGTGAAAAGGTCCAAAAGAATAGTTTTGTAAGACATTGAAGTCCATCTGAAGTTCAACTAGTCATCTGAATGCCTAAAAGGCCTATCCGTCTATATATTCCCAATCCAAAAGTAAACAAGTACTCAGGATGAAATTTGTGGAATCCCTGTTGCTCCATATTCCAGAAGACATAGTTTTGATAGCAGTGTTTGGTGTTGAGAGGTCAGAAAGCTGCTCAGTGAAAAATAGGAGTTGAATCTTTTGAATGATGTATGGAAGGAAGCTTAAGGCTGCTGCATTATTGAACAGAGGTGGCAGAGAAGGACGGACTCTCCTAGATGAAAGATATAGTCCCTTTTGGAACATATTTTCCTCTCTTTGTCAAAGTTGGAGGTTAGGGGAATCAATGAGAGGGAGAAAGTACAACGTTTTAGCACTTTAAAGTCTGGAGACACTCTTTCAGGATTTTCATTTCCATCATTTCTTCCCAGTAGTTTTTCAGTTTCTTTTGCAGCAGAAGTAAAATCTGTTTTGTGAAGACAGACATGTGGTGCCTGTAAAAAAAACTCAGGTGAGAGACAACAGATGAATGTTTCACAGACAATTGCAAAAAGTTAAAATGAAGCAGAGCAGCTGATAATGAGCAGAGACAGGGATTCCCGTTAAAACCTGGCCAGGTCCCTGCAGACCTCTCAAAGAACGGAGCCCTGCAACAGAGCGGCTGGTATTTTCTTTAAAGGTCTGAGATGTTCTACTCCCCCACTACTTATGAATCACTTAGGTAGTCAAAGTAGAACAAACCAGAGGATGAAAACAGACTCAACACACAGGATTTAGACGGTAAGTGAGGTTTATTTCTAGGGTAGGCTTGCCTAGGAAACTAAGTTGGAGTAGTCCAGGAACCAGGGGAGGAGGCCGGAATCCAGGAATCCAAGGAGAGAGTGCTGATGGTGAGTATATTTACAGTGCAGTCCTTAGGAGGGAATATTACCAGGTGCAGGTAGGCAGATAGACAGGTAGGTAGGTAGGCAGGTAGGTAGGTAGGTAGGTAGGCAGGTAGGTAGGTAGGTAGGTAGCCGGGCAGGTAGGCATACAGGCAGTCCACATAACAGAGGTCATGTTCCAGCAAAGGCCTTCTTCTTCTTCTTCTGTGTTATTTTTTGGCAGTTGGCAAATAACGTTATGATGTGCATTACCACCACCGACTGGTATGGAGTGTGGTTCTTCATGGTTTTAAATCTTATTTACTATTACAACAATAAAATTCTATTTATTAATTTAGTGCTCTTGAAAAATCTAATTATAATTTGAATATGCTTGCTACCTAAACTTCTTTGCAAAGTATCTCTCAAAATAAAATTTTCTTTAATACCTACAAATTCTCTCCTTAAAATTGTTCTTTCTTGTTCATATTTCTGACACTTCAATATTACATGTTCTATTGTTTCCTCCTCTCCACAATAATCAAATTTTCCTGTATTATGTTTCTTCATCTTGAACAATGTAGAATTAAGTCCTGTATGTCCTATTCTTAATCTTGTAATTAATCTTTCCTCTTTTCTACTCCTTCTTCCAGTTCTTACTTCTCCTACTATCTTGTTGATTCTGTAAAACCATCTTCCTTTCTTTTCTTCATCCCACCTTTTTTGCCACTCTTTCCTGATTCTCTGTTTAATTATATTTCTTGCCTCTGACCTACTAATATTTATTATAAAGCTAATGTTGTTTTGTGTTGCCTTCTTTGCCATCCTGTCCGCCTTTTCATTCCCTCCAACTCCTACATGTGCTGGTACCCATAAAAACACTAATATTAATCCCATTCTTTGTATTCTAAATAAAGTATGTTTTATTTCCAACAAAATGTCTGGTCTACCCTCTGAATGATTATGTTTTAAACTTAATAATGCTGAACTTGAGTCTGAACAAATGATTGTTTTTAATGGTTTTATATCCTCCACCCACTGCACTGCTAACAATATGGCTAATAATTCTCCTGAATATACTGATAATCCATCTGTAATTCTCCTTCCTACTTTTATTTTAAATTATGGTATTACAAATGCTACTCCTATTTTTTCATCTGTTTTTGATGCATCTGTGTAAATCTGGACATAATGATAGTAATTATTTATATATTCTTGTATTATACTTGAATCTAATCTACATTTTGGATCCTTTTTCTTTTCCATCAATGCCATATCCACCACTGCTTCTGGTAATAGCCACGGTGGCACTACTGGCAAAGGCAACATTGAACTTGTTTTTTTTTTCATATATTTGAAATTCTTCTGCTATACTATTGATAATCCAACCAAAACTCTTAACTTGTTTTTTTTCTTTTTCCCAGCATGGTTTTAAAATATCACGTGTGGGATGATCCGGATTATTGCTTTGTAAGTTTATCCAGTAATTTATTGCTAACTGTTTCCTTCATAGATCTAATGGCATCTCTCCCATCTCTACCTGAAGTGCTGCTATTGGACTGGTTCTGATTGCTCCTGTACAAATTCTTAAAGCTTGATGTTGTATATTGTCTAATTTTATAAGATGAGTGTTTGCTGCTGATCCATAAATTATACTTCCATAATCAATATTTGATCTAATTAATCCTGTATAAATTCTTTTTAATGATGTTCGATCTGCTCCCCAATCAATACCAGCCATACATCTCATCATGTTTAATATTTTTTTGCATTTATCTATGATTTTTTCTATATGTACTTTCCATATAATTTTTTCATCAAACCATATACCTAAAAATTTTATATTTTTTACTTGTTCTAAAACTTGATTGTATAATTTTAGTTTGATATTTTATCTTTTCCTTTTCTGTGTAAACACCATTACTTTTGTTTTTTCCACTGAGAATTTAAATCCCCATTGATTTGCCCATTGTTCTATTCTAATAATCTCATCCTGTATTTTCTTTTCAATAAGTTTGATATTACGACCCCTTTTCCATATAGCTCCATCATCTGCAAATAGTGAGCAACCGACTTCCTTACCAATATTTTTAAATACATCATTTATCATTATAGAAAACAATAACGGACTTATAATACTTCCTTGAGGAGTACCATTATCTATTATATATTTACCTGACAATTCTTGACCAATTCTTACTTGTATTGTTCTATTTGATAAAAAATCTTTAATCCAGTTATACATTTTTTCAGTAATACCCATTTTATGTAATTTAATTAATAATCCTTCAGCCCACATCATGTCATAAGCTTTTTCTATATCAAAAAATACAGCTACTACATTTTCTTTGTTTATTTGTGCTCTCCTAATTTCATTTTCTAAACATAGTGCTGAATCATTTGTGCTTCTCCCTTTTCTAAACCCATTTTGATTTCTAGATATATACCCATTAATATTTAAATAATATGTTAATCTATTATTAATCATTTTTTCCATTATTTTACAAATATTTGATGTTAATGCGATCGGTCTATAATTTTCTGGTTTTGTGTTATCTTTTCCTGGTTTAGCTATTGGAATAATTATTGCTTCCTTCCAGCTCTGTGGCAGCTCTCCCTCCTCCCAGACTTTATTGTATAATTCTAACATTTTTTCTTTTGCTTTGTCATTAAGATGTTCTATCATCGTATAATACATTTGATCTTTTCCAGGTGATGTATTTTTTGTTTTCCTGGTTACAAAGTTCAATTCTCCTTGTGTAAATGGTTCATTTATTAATTTATTTGTATCTACATTATTTTGCATTAATTCTTTATATTTCATCTTTGTGATTTCCCTACCTTTCTTCCCCTCTTCACTAATATTATTTGAACTATGAATTTTACTAAATGTTTTAGCTAATATTTCTGCTTTTTCTTTATCTTCCGTTATAGTTATATTATCTATTTTTAATATAGGATATCCATATTCTTTTCTAATACCCTTCATTCTTTTAATCGTTTTCCAGATTTGATCAATTTTTGTTTCTCTCCCTACGGTATTACAAAAGTTTCTCCAATATTCTCTTTTTGCATGTTTAATGATCTTTCTTACCTTTGCCTGCTTTCTTTTGTACTCAATTAGATTCTGATAAATTGGGTTACTTTTTAACATTTTAAATGCTTTATTTGTTAATTTTATTACTTCACTACAATCTTTTGTCCACCATGGCACAATTGTTTTATCGTTCTTTCTTCCTCCTTTTTTTATTGATTCTTCTGCAGCCTGTAAGATTTTTTTACAGATATTTATATTTAAACTATTTATATCAATTGACTCATCTATTTCTTCCAATTTCTTTTGACTTAAATATTTTAATTTTTCCCAATCAGCCTTATTAAAGTTCCATCTTTTATATAATCCTGTATTTCTGTTATTTATTAATATTCCTGTTATGATTTTAATGGGGTAATGATCACTGCCTACTGTTGTATCTTTGTCAATGTCCCACTCACAGTTATTAGCTAAACAATTTGATACTATTGTTAAGTCAATCACAGACTCTGTACCTGTTTTTACATTAATTCTTGTTCCTCTTCCATCATTTATACATACCAAAGTTTTTATTTCCATTATTTCTTCAATAACTTGTCCATTTTTATCATTACATTTTCCCCATAATGTGCTGTTAGCATTAAAATCTCCACACCAGATTACGTTTCCTTCTAAGTATCCCATTAATTCATCCATCAACTCAAATGATAATATTTTACATGGATTATAAAAATGTATTATCTTACATTTTTCTTTTTTATTGTAAATTTCAACTACTATGTATTCTAAATGTTTACCTTTTCCTAATATCTGATATTGTATCCCTTCTTTTATAAATATTCCACATCCTCCTCCACTTCCTTCTTGTCTATCCCTTCTGATACTATTATACCCTTTAAACACAAAATCTAGGTTTGGTTTTAACCATGTCTCCTGTATACATATAATTTCTGGTTTTTCTTCAATTCCATCTATATACCATTTAAATTCCTGTCCATTAGCGATTAAACTTCTTGCATTCCACTGTAATATTATCATATATTTCTATCAGCTGGGGTTCCTCCTTGCCTCCCATCTGTTTCCAACTTTTTATTAATGTTTTCCCAAGCTCCTTCTTTAAACCCTAAGAACTTTTCTGCTCCTCTGACTATTATTTTAATCTTTTCTGTTTTGTGTTTAGCCTGTTCAGTGCAGTTAATGACATAAGCTATGAATAATATCAGTTTTTCCACAGACATTGTAACATTTTCCTCTGATTCTACTTTTCTTTGTTGATAATCTTGAATCCTAATTTGACCTTCATCCCTTGATATTTCTTTCTGTACATTTTTGACTGCTTCGGCATAGCTTATGTGTTTAGTCATTTTAATTTGTTGGATTTCTTTTGCTTTCTTCCTTACCTCACATCCCCCGAATGTAACTCTATGTTGCCCTCCACAATTGCAACATTTTTCCTGCACTTCTTCCCCACAATCTTCAATTCTGTGATCTTCTCCACACTTTGGACATCTTTGTTTTCCTTTACAGACAGCTGCTATATGACCATATCTCTGACATTTATAACATCTTAGTGGTGGAGAAATGAAAGGCCTCACAGAAAAACTCAGATATCCTATTTTAACATTTTGTGGCAACACCTTTTCTTCAAAATCTATTAAAATTGACAGGCTTCCTACTCTTTCTCCATTTACATTTTTTGTCAGTCTTTTGAGATTTTTTATCTTTGCACCAACAATACTTTTTTTAAACTTGTCTATATCCTCCTCCAGAGGAATGCCATAAATTACCCCCCGAATGATTTTATCTTCTCCTATAATCTTCCTCTCTGTCACCGTTTTCTTGCAAATGTTTTCAACTTGTAAAGCCTTTCTTCTTTGTTCTTCGGTTTTACACAACACCAGTATATTTCCATCTCTCAAGACCATCACCATTTCAACATCTCCTATCTTTTTTTTTTTAACTTCTCTAGATAGTGAAATAGGACTCAGGTTCTCTTTCTTCTTCATTTTGTATCTTTAATATTATTTTACATTCTTCCCTTCCGATTTTCCTCCTAACTACTCTCTCTTCTTCAGAACTGTTTTCTTCCAGCTCTCTTTTACTCCTTTGGCTGTCTAACAATTTTCCTTTTTCTGCTTTACCTCTTCCGCGTCCTCTCCCTCTACTTACTGGCGTCCATTCGTCAAAGTCCATATTGTCCTCCTGTGTATCCATTCTGAACCATTCACATACCAGTTTATGCCTTTTACTGCCACTTCCAAAAGTAAATAATTTCTACCACTGTGGGGTTCTAAGTAGACCAGCATTTTCAGATTGAAGTTTCGCGCTCCGCCGACCGGTTCGAGCAGCCTCAGCCTCAGCCTCCTCCCTTCTTCTTCCAACGCAAGGAACTCCCCAGCAAAGGCCTGTACCAGCAGCTGCCTTAAGAAGCCCAGTGAGCTCATCAGGAGATGAGTTGCAGCTGCTGATAACGAGCTGCCAGAACCAACCAGGAGGAGAGGAGCTGAGATCCTACACTACTGAGTGAGAGAGAGAGATGTCTCCCGCTTGGGAAGAGCACACAAAAACATGCATTACATGAAAAACAAATGATACAGGGTAACGCAAAGCCACCAACATGTTCTACAATATTCTATGTTTTTTGTTAAAGGCATCTGTGTGTGGTTTAATCAAAGTGAGAGGGGCCTTGTCATCGCTCTCTTACTGTAAGCAGCCGCCTTATTATGTAATAAAAGACAAAATCCAAAGGTTGTCAGTATGTGGCTGTCAATCTCAGTGTATAGAATCTATTAAACTTTTATTGAGTCACAGGCAACGGAAGAAAAATATGGAGAAATTGTGGTTAAAAAATAACTACAAAGTTAGACAGACACCATACCTTATTCTCTATCTTTCCAGGCTTCATAATTAAGATGTGCTGATTTAATCTCTTATTAGAACTCTAATATATATATATATATATATATATATATATATATATATATCCCATAATATACTATGTATACTATATTAAATATATAATAGTATATATTAGTGTATATATGATTTGAGAATAGCAGTGCAGAAGTTCACAGAAGCCACGTTTGCTCCAGGAAAAGTACAATGATTTTGACTTAATACTGCACCAAGCAAATATTCAGATATATCTTGAGTTGCAGATAACCTTCATAAGAAATAACTTGCCAAAGAAAAGAGTCTGCAAGGCCCATTAATAATCATGTTTTCATATAATCGTTAAAACAGATTAACTTTAGGAATGCTGAGATGAGCATATCAGGGAAAATTCCCCATAATAAAAAGTTACTTAAACTAAATTAAACTATTTTTATATTTATATTACAGGGAAACATGAAGTCATGAACTATGTTAAATGTTGCCTGACAAGAGATCCCAATAGGTGTGGCTCTGCTGATTTTGTCAAAAACAAGTATTTCCTAACATGGATTTTATTTTGTTTTTTCTACTTCAACTCAAAAGATGGATTTTTAAATAATTTTTATTACTTAAGGCTTTTACAGATCTTTGGTGGGGGTGCCAGTAAAGGCTGATGGTGTTGTATATACTTTGATTAATTTATGATGATTGGAGGAATCGAACCAAAGCTGCTTAAAATATGGACATCCAGAAACTTCAAAGGTAATGCTGGGCTTGTAATTTCTCATGCTCTTTGTTTCTGTTGAAACCTCCACTCTGCTTTCTCAGTCTGAGATTTCAAGGCAGTGAATGTTAATTTAACCCAGCCAGCACTGATGGCATATAGCCAATACACACAGTGTTTACACATGTGTGTAAAAAAAAATATGAAAGGCATCTTTACATTTTGACTGTAAAATAAAAATGTATGTTCTGTTCACCGCATTACTTTCAGACCAAATTTCAGCATACAAACATATCTTTAACACCTTGGAATCACAAGCTCAAAAAGAAAATGTGCATTTCCCTGGAAGGCTTCTCTGTCTCTCTTGGATATGCAGTGGGATCCATCCAGCTAATAATGAACCCTGTGTGGGCACAGGGTCAGAGCGCAGTGTACTGTGGGGGGGCGGTTGAATCTCTTAATCTTGGTAAACAACAGGGCTGATGGTGGAGGCTTTTAGGTCTGCAGTGGATTCAGCTGCCGGAAGCAGGGAGTGAGGATTAAATATTTTAATGTGCATTTTATGCATGTGAAAATATATTATTGATTTTTTTTTTTTTTTTTTTTGCTGTGCGAAAATATATACAATATATAATTTAACTGTACTTGTATCTTCAGTGGAAATTATGAGTAACCAGGTCAGGCATTTAAGCACATGAATCACCTAATAGCGTGTGATTTATTTTGTCTGAGTTCTCATCTTCTTCCTGTGTCTCATCATCTAAAACCATCAGTCTCCTTTCTGTTCATCACTTCAACCATGAGATAATATTCAATACAGAACAGTTCTGTATGACTGCAAAGGTAAATGTTAAAAATATTTACCTTTTTCTTCCAGTATCTATTTAGTACACGGACATGAGCAAGATATGACGTTTATTATTTTGTGTTATTCTCTCAAAGAATATAACTTTGGACAAGTAACTTTATTAGGTATCTTATTGCACCTTTGTAGGTTTCTTATTTTGTTTTGCTTTTTTATGAATACCATAAACTGTACAATAGTTAAACATCATGGTTATAATACATATAATAATGTTTAGTAATAAAAACAGGTGCATTGGCAGCTAACAGCTAATCTGTACTCACGCAGGCTTTGAGGGCTTTATGATTTAAGGGTTTAATTGCTGTTTTTTTTTTTTTTATTTACCACACTGATATTTCTGATGATGCTTCCATGTACTTTTTAAAAAATATTTTAAAAATCAGCAAATTTTAAACATGGCGTAAATAAAAAAAATTGTAAAAATTAATTTGAAGTTTGAAAAAGGCTTTTGTGTGCAATATCACCCAAACAAAGCTGTCTTATGCAGCAAAGCTCTGTACAATAACATTATAGGAACCTTTCTTAACATTTTGAAGTGACAAAGAGACATGGAGAAACAAGCGCCTATGAACTCATTTCTTTTTAATTGCAAGTTCAGAGACCGTGAGGCAGGTTCTGACAGGGCTTCTGGAGATTAAAGTATGGAATGCCAGTAATGCTGAACCATGTTGGTGTTGCGTTGGGTTTGGGCCCAGTGCAAAATGCCCTTCCTAGTACTAGGAGCACCCCAGTATGCCTTCCCTTTAATCTTAAAAGAGTGTTGTTCTTGTTCAAAAAAACTAAAAAAGTACAAAAAAATAAATAAAATAAACATCAATAACAAATAAACAAAAAGCCATGTCTCCATCATGTCAAACAGGTTATTTACCCAAAGAAAGCACTGTATGTTCATTGCCTTTGTTGTTTGTAGTTTCATCATTATTTCACTGCACAATGCTTCTATCATACTTAAATTAAATTAGCAGTTCTATTGGAATGTACCTCTTGTCAGATCTGATGTAACTGGGTCAGGTTTCTAGGCTGCCTTGCTCACACACACACCTTTTCAGCTCTGCCTTCAAATTTCATTGGGACCAGGATCAGGAATGTGTGATGGCCTCTCTAAAACATTGTTATGGTTGTCCCTTAGCCGCTTTAGGTACAGGTGCTTCTCAAAATATTAGCATATTGTGATAAAGTTCATTATTTTCCATAATGTCATGATGAAAATTTAACATTCATATATTTTAGATTCATTGCACACTAACTGAAATATTTCAAGTCTTTTATTGTCTTAATACGGATGATTTTGGCATACAGCTCATGAAAACCCAAAATTCCTATCTCACAAAATTAGCATATCATTAAAAGGGTCTCTAAACGAGCTATGAACCTAATCATCTGAATCAACGAGTTAACTCTAAACACCTGCAAAAGATTCCTGAGGCCTTTAAAACTCCCAGCCTGGTTCATCACTCAAAACCCCAATCATGGGTAAGACTGCCGACCTGACTGCTGTCCAGAAGGCCACTATTGACACCCTCAAGCAAGAGGGTAAGACACAGAAAGAAATTTCTGAACGAATAGGCTGTTCCCAGAGTGCTGTATCAAGGCACCTCAGTGGGAAATCTGTGGGAAGGAAAAAGTGTGGCAGAAAACGCTGCACAACGAGAAGAGGTGACAGGACCCTGAGGAAGATTGTGGAGAAGGGCCGATTCCAGACCTTGGGGGACCTGCGGAAGCAGTGGACTGAGTCTGGAGTAGAAACATCCAGAGCCACCGTGCACAGGCGTGTGCAGGAAATGGGCTACAGGTGCCGCATTCCCCAGACCTGGGCTACAGAGAAGCAGCACTGGACTGTTGCTCAGTGGTCCAAAGTGCTTTTTTTGGATGAAAGCAAATTCTGCAGGTCATTCGGAAATCAAGGTGCCAGAGTCTGGAGGAAGACTGGGGAGAAGGAAATGCCAAAATGCCAGAAGTCCAGTGTCAAGTACCCACAGTCAGTGATGGTCTGGGGTGCCGTGTCAGCTGCTGGTGTTGGTCCACTGTGTTTTATCAAGGGCAGGGTCAATGCAGCTAGCTATCAGGAGATTTTGGAGCACTTCATGCTTCCATCTGCTGAAAAGCTTTATGGAGATGAAGATTTCATTTGTCAGCACGACCTGGCACCTGCTCACAGTGCCAAAACCACTGGTAAATGGTTTACTGACAATGGTATCACTGTGCTCAATTGGCCTGCCAACTCTCCTGACCTGAACCCCATAGAGAATCTGTGGGATATTGTGAAGAGAACGTTGAGAGACTCAAGACCCAACACTCTGGATGAGCTAAAGGCCGCTATCGAAGCATCCTGGGCCTCCATAAGACCTCAGCAGTGCCACAGGCTGATTGCCTCCATGCCACACCGCATTGAAGCAGTCATTTCTGCAAAAGGATTCCCGACCAAGTATTGAGTGCATAACTGTACATGATTATTTGAAGGTTGACGTTTTTTGTATTAAAAACACTTTTCTTTAATTGGTCGGATGAAATATGCTAATTTTGTGAGATAGGAATTTTGGGTTTTCATGAGCTGTATGCCAAAATCATCCGTATTAAGACAATAAAAGACCTGAAATATTTCAGTTAGTGTGCAATGAATCTAAAATATATGAATGTTCAATTTTCATGATGACATTATGGAAAATAATGAACTTTATCACAATATGCTAATATTTTGAGAAGCACCTGTATAGAGTCCATTTGGAAGACCTGTTAGCCCCCAAACTTTAACTTCCTGTCTAATATCTTGAGATATTGCTTCAATATTTTTACGTTTCATCTATATTCATTCCTTATGATGGCATCTATTTTGTAAAGTGCACCAGTCTGTCCTCTGTACATTAAAGTACCCATGCAAAATGATGCTGTCACTTATGTACTTCACAGTTGAGATGCTGTTCTAACACTTGCAAGCTTCCCCTTTTTTCCTCTAAGTTTAACAAGGGTCATTATGGTCAATCACATCAATATTGTCATAATTTTACAGATTGTTTTGACCCACATGCAGTACGCATTCAGGAGACTGATAACGTTTAACAAAGGCTTTATCTTACAGTGAGCGAGGGGTAAGGGGGGGAGCTGGAACCGGAGGACAAACTGCAAGGTAAGTAGACACGGTAAGAATGTATGAATCAAAATGGTGAATATTACTAAATAACAAATCTGCCTTACTAGGAAGTGGAGCTTGATCCGCCAGGAGTGGTGAGACAACAACGGAGCTGCACACTGAGATGAACGGAGCAGGCAAATCCTTGACTCACTTTGAGGTAACATATATTATGTTTATATACATAAACATAATATATGTAATATATTATGTTTATATACATTTATAATATATGATATATCAGTGTAATATGGCTTACTAAGAACTATTGCATTTTTAAAGTACAGATCATTTTGAGAAAAATTGCAGTTAATTATCTGTTCATTAAAAAGACATCATGCAGTGTTGGCAATTTTTTACCATGACTTTTTTAAATTAATGTATAAAAAAGCATTTCTTCTCTTTATGCCTAAAAATGGGTGGGGACGTGCTAAGTGAGGTTTTCAGAAGTCATATATGATTAACTGAAATGTTATGAATTACATTTCATCCTGTAGGCTTTTCCAAACTGTTTAAAGAAAGTTTGCATGGGGAGTGTGAGTGAGTGTATGGCGTCCATTCTTGTGTGTCTTTACGTTGGGTGTGTGGGTGCGAGTGTTTGTAATATGTGTACGCATGAAGGTGGGGCTCCTCATGCAGGCTATTGAACACAATACACAAGCGCATTCACACATACACCCACAAGTGTTTGGGTTCAGGTGTTAACAGACACACAGACATATATTGACTTGCATTTGCCACTAAATACATCTTGTACTGATTAGTACCGTGTACTTTTGTAAACATGTGTCCTTTCTGTCCTCTGTTCTTATCTCCTTATCTCCCTTTTGACTTTTTGGCCCACCTCTCTCCCTTTCCTCCTTATTTCCCCTTGTTGCCTTCTCAATGTCAGTTGTGTATATATATATATATATATATATATATATATATATATATATATATATATATATATATATATATATATATATATATATATACACTGCTCAAAAAATAAATGGAACACTCAAATAAGACATCCTAGATCTGAATGAATGAAGTATTCTCTTTGAATACTTTTTTCTGAACACAGTTGAATGTGCTGACAACAAAATCACACAAAAATCATCAATGGAAATCAAATTTATTACCCAATAGAGGCCTGGATTTGGAGTCACACACAAAATTAAAGTGGAAAAACACACTAAAGGCTGATCCAACTTTGATGTAATGTCCTTAAAACAAGTCAAAATGAGGCTCAGTATTGTGTATGACCTCCCTACAACACCTGGGCATGCTCCTGATGAGACGGCGGATGGTCTCCTGAGGGATCTCCTCCCAGACCTGGACTAAAGCATCCGCCAACTCCTGGACAGTCTGTGGTGCAACGGGATGTTGGTGGATGGAGCGAGACATGATGTCCCAGATGTGCTCAATCGGATTCAGGTCTGGGGAACAGGCGGGCCGGTCCATAGCTTCAATGTCTTCATCTTGCAGAAACTGCTGACACACTCCAGCCAACATGAGGTCTAGCATTGTCC
Source organism: Girardinichthys multiradiatus (assembly GCF_021462225.1). Classification (NCBI taxonomy): domain Eukaryota; kingdom Metazoa; phylum Chordata; class Actinopteri; order Cyprinodontiformes; family Goodeidae; genus Girardinichthys; species Girardinichthys multiradiatus. The sequence goes on from NC_061807.1 coordinate 32,096,262, forward strand.
TGTATTAGGAGGAATCCAGGACCAACCACACCAGTATATGGTCTCACAAGGGGTCTGAGGATCTCATCTCGGTACCTAATGGCAGTCAGGCTACCTCTGGCGAGCACATGGAGGACCGTGCGACCCTCCAAAGAAATGCCACCCCACACCATTACTGACCCACTGCCAAACCGGTCATGCTGAAGGATGTTGCAGGCAGCAGATTGCTCTCCACGGTGTCTCCAGACTCTGTCACGTCTGTTACATGTGCTCAGTGTGAACTTTATTTTGATCTCTGAACAGCACAGGGCACCAGTGGCAAATTTGCCAATCCTGGTGTTCTCTGGCAAATGCCAAGCGTCCTGCATGGTGTTGGGCTGTGAGCACAAACCCCATTTGTGGATGTCAGGCCCTCATACCATCCTCATGGAGTTGGTTTCTAACCGTTTGTGCAGACACATGCACATTTGTGGCCTGCTGGAGGTCATTTTGCAGGGTTCTGGCAGTGCTCCTCCTGTTCCTCCTTGCACAAAGGCGGAGGTAGCGGTCCTGCTGCTGGGTTTTTGCCCTCCTACAGCCTCCTCCACGTCTCCTAGTGTACTGGCCTGTCTCCTGGTAGTGCCTCCAGGCTCTGGACACTACGCAGACAGACACAGCAAACCTTCTTGCCACAGCTCGCATTGATGTGCCATCCTGGATGAGCTGCACTACCTGAGCCACTTGTGTGGGTTGTAGAGTCCGTCTCATGCTACCACGAGTATGAAAGCACCACCAACAATCAAAAGTGACCAAAACATCAGCCAGAAAGCATAGGTACTGATAAGTGGTTTGTGGTCCCCACCTGCAGAACCACTTCTTTATTGAGTGTCTTGCTAATCGCCAAAGATTTCCCCCTGTTGTCTATTACATTTACACAACATCATGTGAAATTGATTGTCAATCAGTGTTGCTTCCTAAGTGGACAGCTTGATTTCACAGAAGTTTGATTTACTTGGAGTTATACTGTGTTTACTACATAATTCCATAAGTGTTCATTCACTGTTTTGATGCCTTCAGTGGGAACCTACATACAATGTAGCTAGTCATAAACATAAAGAAAACCATTAAATGAGAAAGGTGTTCTAAAACTTTTGACCGGTAGTGTGTTTCAAGCGGAGCATTTAGCTAAATCCATAATGCTCCACTAAATCTGTTTCTGCTTGTCAGACAACAATTCTGAATGCTACTCTGCTGCACAGGACAAGTAAAAAAAATCAAAAAGTGTTATTGTTTTAGTAAAGCTTGAAAATTGTTTCAAAAATGTTTCTCTCATTATTCTAGTGTTTAACAAAAATAAACTGTTTCGGTAATCCTCATTGATAAAAACAGGAGACGTTTAGTATGATTTATTGCAGACTGAAAAAATGGTTTTGTCTTTTCATGGTGAAGGTAAACATGTGATTTAAACTCTGCATCTGAATGTAGAATAAATCAAAATAAGTGAATCCACGCAACGGTTCAGTGTGTGATGATACGTGATTAGTGAGCTTTGCTTATGTAGATATGTGCACTTGTCACATGTCTAATGGCATGTGAGACAATGAGAGAATGAGGCATGATACGTAAGTAAGAATGCAAAGCTACTAGACTTAATTTCTGTCCTATTACTGCCTAAAATGAACATAAACAGCAACAAAAAAAATAATCAGCTGATGGTTGTTTATCTGTCTTTCCCTCTGGTAAAAATCAAAAATACTGATCGCAGTCCTGACTATCTGTCATGGGTGATCCGAGCTGACAGAAATCTGCCAGAGTCAGGCTTTCCTCTCATCACTTCTCTCCATCAGTCAACCTCCTGTCCAAACGGTTCTTCAGTGAAAGCCTGCTTTGCATCCTAGGAGATAAGAACATGAGTTTGCAATGCTAACACTATTGTCAGAGAATTTAACACTTAAGTAAGGCTATGGTTTGATGCCAATTAAAGGAAAAGGTTATAAAGTCATATCTAAACATTCCTTCCCAATGTTTAATGATTCTTAGCACTTTGTGGTTCCTTCACTCATTGTGGCTTTCAGGATTGCATGTTGAAGTGTATTATATGTTTAATTCTATTTGCTCTAGTGTTCTGTGATTGCTATCCCAGTGTTTCTTACGTGTTTGGTTTATAGCCTTTATTACTTACTCTTTTGTGCTGCTTTTGTCATAAAGGGTGGCTCTTGCAGTAGGACCCAAAATGCAGGCAGGAATGTAAAAAAAATAAATAAAAAGCAAACTTATAAAAAGGCAAAAACACATGACATCAAAGACTTGAAGCATGGACAGGCAGAACACTGCGGGAAAAAACAAGCATGGAAAGAGTGACGGAGCAATGAAGAAACATGAAGTAAACTGAAGGATCCAGCGAAGAGAACCAATGACACTATATGGATGATTGGAACACGTGCAGGCTATGAAGCAAGTCAGGCAGCACAGATGAATCTACTTTGTTGCAAAGTGGCTGTGGCTGAGGGTGGAAGACTAAATAACAAAGAAAAGTACAAAACATGGGTGGAAAACAAACATAGATTAAACAGGAATATCTCTAAATATACAAGGAAGATAAGAGAAATAACAGGCCTCAGTAAACATAGTAAAGTTCATGACAGGACCGATTGAAAAGGACTGTGTGTCTTATATAGAAGAGCTAGAACCAAAAAGCATCTTCCTGCTTTTAAAAAAATATAGCAGCATAAGTTTAGTTTGCAAAGTTGAAAGTGAGTGAAAAGACTTCTCGTCCTCTGGAACAATGTCTTTTGGACACATGAGACCACCATGAAAGCTAAATTGCACAGCTGTCTGGCAAAAGCCAAACACAGCATATCACTAGAAAGCCGCTCTGTGGTTGAGGGTTGATGATTTGGGTTTTCTATGTGACACACGACCTGGACACCTTTTTATGATGAACTCTTTTGTATACCAAAGTATTCTAGACTTAAACATGAGGCAGGTTTTTTGACAGCTAAAGCTTGGCCCAAACTAGTTCACTAAGGTATTGATAGAAAAGCTCTTAAAAGAGCAGTTTGTTCAAAAAATGTCTGCAAACCTCAATGAACTGGAGCAAGCTGTAAAGAAGAGTATTTCCAAATACACTATAATGTGAGAGACTGATAAAGTCAAAAAGAAATTACTCAGAGTGAGTAATTTAAATACAAGCTATTTAATCATGCATACCTAGTTTTCCCCATGATCATATCGATAGGCATAGACACCTTAGTTTTCCAGTGACTGTAGTAAAAAAGGGTGATTGGTCCAAACCATTTTTTTTTTATGTTTCTTCATCAGTTCTGTAGGTCCAGGACCAAATGTTTTAACTGGCATCAGTAACTGAAAGCCCCTTTCCCAAAAACATTTTCTCTCTTGATTTGCCAGTGTTTATTGCGCCTCCTGATCAACTGAAAGGCCCACTACAATGACATTTTTTGCCTCTGATCCACCTTCGGAGGCAGTAATAAGCCTCTATGAAATGTAACCGGTCATATGGGACTGCAGAACAAGTTCAACACAGAAGGAAGCAAAGACTGCAGCTGCAGCAGCACAGTAAGGGGGTGCACACAGTTTTGGAGGACCCAACAAGATGGACACTTTGTCCTTTCAACCTGGTTAATAAGAAGTGGTGTCTGGGCTGAAAAAAATTTATTTAGGGTAAAACAATTCAGAAGTTGTTTATTCTCATTCTGTTTTATGTCTTTTGTGGTGCTACCCTGGTTGAGTGCTAACAGGTCTCTAAGCCCTGATGCTAGTTACTTGTTTTGGGTTGTGTTTTAAACTTACTTTATTTAGTTAATTACTTAAAGTATTGTTTTCATTTATAAATGATTATGTTTTGGAGAGAAGTTGTTGTGAGTTTATACTGTATGTGCAATACTGGCTGTTTCGAATGCCAGTGCTCGTATGTCCTGGCTTTTAACTGGCTCAGAACAAACATTTGGAGTATCTTTCCTTCACTTGTTTATTTAAATGTAGGTTTTCAAGAAAGTTACAAGAAAGCTGTTGTTATGCTTGTTGGAACTAGTGAATCAAAAAGTGTAGTTGTTCTTTTAAAACTTCCTTAACTTTAAAAACTGAAGCTCTGCAGCATTAACAGTCGAGTGAACTAAATGTATAAATATAAATTTGGTCTTTTCAAGGGAGACAGAGAAAGCAAGATCAAATTGTAAATTTGATGTCAGCAAAACCTCGGAGCCCAGCAGAGCTCTTATTTAGAGCTGAAATGAACTCATAGTGTTACAGATAAGCAGCTCTAACCACTCACCCTGCCAGCCTTCTGTGATCCTGCGTTGTTCCAGCATGCTCTGACTCACAAAAATACACTGAAACCTCTGTGCTGCGGTGCCTCCTCTAGCTCTGTGACTCACAGAGCTGGATTGCATTTAGCTTTGCACACATCTCCTTTGACAAAGGAGCTGGAGAGAGTGCTGGGCTGAAATGTTAAGGGGGAGCTAGGAGGGACTGAGGTAGAAATTCACATATCACAGCTGAGACACTTTGGGATATGATTAAGAAATATATACGTTGTCAGAAATGTTAGTTGGATTAGTATCTTCTAGACTGTCTCTTTGTATCACAAGATTGATGGGAAAATTAATTTTACCTATACCTTGACTTTAGTTTGACTAATAGGCCCCAACAGAAAAACATTCAGGCTTTCCATATCCAAGTGGGGGGGGGGGTGAAAGGTGTCTGTATCAGTCTGAAAGTCTTTTTATCCAGGGTACCTTGCTGCAGTAGGATAAAACATTTTGCATCATGGGAATCTGCTCTGTCATGGGACTCTTTTCTCAATACTTTACCTTTGGATTTTTATCAACTTTGATTTTGTTTGGTACATTTCAATTTGATCCTAGCTTATAATACAATCACTAAGTGAACACAGTGTACCCATGTTTGGATGGCTGATATCAACCTGATATTCCACCATGTCACAAAGCTCAGATCAACTCAAAATTGTTCATTAAGCATCAGACTCAGAGTGAAAGAAGATCTTAGTCCAATAGAGCATCTTAGTTACATGGTATCAAAGGAGATTTGCATTATAAATGTGCAGCCAGAATACATCTCTCATCATTTCAGTGTGGACCAAAGTTTCTGAGGGAGGAAGGAAGGAAAACCTTTTTGAATCTATGACAAAAAGAAAGAAGGTAGTTATGAATGCAAACTGAGTCCAATCCAGTATTAACAATGTGTACATAATAAAATGGCCATTGCCTGAATATCTTTATCTACTATTTTTCCATTTCCCCTACTGCTAACTATTTCTACCAAGAGATGTGAAATACCCCTCCAGATTAAAGCTACAGGCTTAACTTTGGAGGGGTATGGAGGCCACAAAAACTGGATGTTCAAGGTACCAAGGTGTCATTTAAGCAATAGTAGGGCTGTATGTATATATTTGAGCCTGTATGTAGAATTCTTTACCCTGTTTGGATTTGAGAAAATACACAATGGTCACGGAGTGACATTTTGGACTTTGTTTTATGGTTTCTTGTGATTTATTTTGTTTAGATGTTTCTATTTTGGTTTTTGTATCATGTTTTTCTTTTTTCCTTCTTCCGCCTCCTAGTGTTTACTTCTTAAGTTCTTTTATGGTTGTTTTCTTATTACTTTGTATGGTTTATTATTATTATTATTGTAATTATTATAGTTCTTGGTCTTCCCTGGATTCTCTAGATTTATTTATCTTTAGTATCTTTGCGTTTAATTGTGTTTTATTATTTGTTCCTTTGCACTTGTTTACTAGTTTATTTTCTGTTTTCTTTCCAGTTAATTCAGTCAGTATGGTTAGGTTTGTTTACTTTTGTATTCAGGTTTTCTTTATGGGTTCTTTGTTTGTTCTCAGGTTGTTATTGTTGTTCCTATGTTCCCTCTAGTTTCTCTGTTTACTTTTGTTCATTATTATTCTAGTTTTCTTATTCCCCATTTGATTATTTATCTTTGTCTATAGGTTTGCTTTTTCTGTGTTTCTATTTATTGTTTATTAGTTACTTTGCCCATGCTCAGTCTTTGTATTTGTTCTGCCTCCTTGTCACACCTGTTCCCTGTTTTCTCTGATTACCTGCCCTTTGTTATCCCTCAGTATATTAGTTGGTTTTGTGTCTTTGTTTGTGGCTGGTTCCTTGTGTTTGTCATACCCTGTTTTTAACCCACGTGTTTGTGCTGAGTTTTTTTCCATGTGCCTGTAGAACCTCTTGTAAGTTTTTTGGATCAGGACTTTGTTTGTATCTGCAGTGCCTTGTTTGGTTTCTTTTGAAAACCTCTGGAAATAAAGCTAAAACCTTTTACAACAGCTCTTGTCTGCACTTTGGTCCGCCCTCAAACCACACGTTGACAACAATGAATTCAAAGTTGTGCTTCAAGTACTTGTTTTTAAGAACCATAGTGTGATCATTCAACCCTGGAAAAACAGTTCAAATAAAAAATGAAAAGCCCAAAATAAAAGTGAATTTCACACCCATCATGACTGTATATTGCTTTCAAAAGTAAATGATTCAAACCAGAGCCTATCAGAATAAATCGGCCTTGAAAATAATAATCAACGTAGTTTGAAGAGTTTCCTCTCAGATGAACTGAAATCATTCAAACTTTATTCATCACATTATCCATCCATTATCACAGAGCTTTGAGGTCATACATTTTTTTCAACATCCAATCATGATCATTTAGGGTTAAATGCCCCAAAAATAAAGAGAATCAAGTTTTTGCATTAAAGAACCTCCAACATTGCAATCTCATGTTACATTTTACTAGAGAACAAATGTAAAATTAAAAAAGGCTTTTTTTTACACTTATATTAAGCAAGATGGGTATTTTTTGTTGTTTTTGTTGCTTAGGGACAAAGGAGCAGATGGGCAAGTTTATTAAACTCAGGGATGAGAACCACCACCTGGAGCTAAAAAACTCAGCCACCATGGCTTGGAGGTACAATAACAACATTCTTTGCAGTCAGTTTCTGTCCAGTTTCTAAAACTCCTATCTTTCTAACTTTCATAAATATCCATCCAGTGATTAACATACTTCTTTTGGTTTTCCCTCTTTCCTTTTGCTTGTTTAGGACAATTCTGGAGAAGATGGGCCAACAGGTGTCTTTATGCAGCAAATGACCTCAAACAGGTGCTTCTAATTTAGAATAAGTGGAGTGGAGGTGGACGTTTTAGAGGCGGACTAACAGGTCTTTGAGGGCCAGAATTTTTGCTGATTGGCAGGTATTCAAATACTTATTTGCAGCAATAACACACAAATAAATTATTTTAAAAATCGTTGTTTTTTTTCTTTAAGATTATGTCTCTCACAGTGGATGTACACCTAAGATGAAAGTTTCAGACCCCTCCATAATTTATAAGTTGGAGAACGTGCAAAGTCGTAGGGTGTTGATATACTTTTTTTTTCTTTCTCTCTCTCTCTCTCTCTCTCTCTCTCTCTCTCTCTCTCTCTCTCTCTCTCTCTCTCACTCTCTCACTCTCTCTCTCTCTCTCTCTCACTCTCACTCTCTCACTCTCACTCTCTCACTCTCTCTCACTCTCTCTCTCTCTCTCTCTCTCTCTCTCACTCTCTCACTCTCTCTCTCTCTCTCTCTCTCTCTCTCTCTCTCTCTCACTCTCTCTCTCTCTCTCTCTCTCTCTCTCTCTCTCTCTCTCTCTCTCTCTCTCTCTCTCTCTCTCTCTCTCTCTCTCTCTCACTCTCTCTCTCTCTCTCTCTCTCACTCTCTCTCTCTCTCACTCTCTCTCTCTCTCACTCTCTCTCTCTTACTCTCTCTCTCTCTCTCTCTCTCTCTCTCTCTCTCTCTCTTACTCTCTCTCTCTCTCTCTCTCTCTCTCTCTATCTATCTATCTATCTATCTATCTATCTATCTATCTATCCACTGCTCAAAAAAATAAAAAGGGAGCACTCAAATAACACATCCTAGATCTGAATGAATGAAATATTCTCATTGAATACATTGTTCTGTACAAGGTTGAATGTGCTGACAACAAAATCATCATGCAGGAACTGCTGACACACTCCAGCCAACATGAGGTCTAGCATTGTCCTGCATTAGGAGGAACTCAGGGCCAACCGCACCAGCATATGGTCTCACAAGGGGTCTGAGCATCTCATCTCGGTACCTAATGGCAGTCAGGCTACCTCTGGCGAGGACATGGAGGCTGTGAGGCCCTCCAAAGAAATGCCACCCCACACCATTACTGACCCACTGCCAAACTGGTCATGCTAAAGGATGTTGCAGGCAGCAGATCGTTCTCCAAGGTGTCTCCAGACTCTGTCACGTCTGTCACATGTGCTCAGTGTGAACCTGCTTTCATCTGTGAAGAGCACAGGGCACCAGTAGCGTATTTGCCAATCCTGGTCTTCTCTGGCAAATGCCAAGCGTCCTGCACGGTGTTGGGCTGTGAGCACAACCCCCATTTGTGGACGTCAGGCCCTCATACCATCCTCATGGAGTCGGTTTCTAACCGTTTGTGCAGACACATGCACATTTGTGGCTTGCTGGAGGTCATTTTGCAGGGTTCTGGCAGTGCTCCTCCTGTTCCTCCTTGCACAAAGGTGGAGGTAGTGGTCCTGCTGCTGGGTTGTTGTCCTCCTACGGCCACCTCCACATCTCCTGGTTTACTGGCCTGTCTCCTGGTAGCGCCTCCAGGCTCTGGACACTACGCTGACAGACACAGCAAACCTTCTTGCCACAGCTCGCATTGATGTGCCATCCTGTATGAGCTGCACTACCTGAGCCACTTGTGTGGGTTGTAGAGTCCGTCTCATGCTACCACGAGTATGAAAGTACCACCAACATTCAAAAGTGACCAAAACATCAGCCAGAAAGCATAGGTACTGAGAAGTGGTCTGTGGTCCCCACCGGCAGAACCACTCCTTTATTTAGTGTGTCTTGCTAATCGCCAAAGATTTCCCCCTGTTGTCTATTCCATTTGAACAACAGCTGTGAAACTGATTGTCAATCAGTGTTGCTTCCTAAGTGGACATTTTGATTTCACAGAAGTTTGATTTACTTGGAGTTATATTGTGTTGTTTAAGGGTTCCCTTTATTTTTTTGAGCAGTGTATATACTGGGGTTGGACAATGAAACTGAAACACCTGTCATTTTAGTGTGGGAGGTTTAATGGCTAAATTGGACCAGCCTGGTAGCCAGTCTTCATTGATTGCACATTGCACCAGTAAGAGCAGAGTGTGAAGGTTCAATTAGCAGGGTAAGAGCACAGTTTTGCTCAAAATATTGAAATGCACACAACATTATGGGTGACATACCAGAGTTCAAAAGAGGACAAATTGTTGGTGCCAGCAAGTGCCAGCAAGTCTTTGTGATGTATCAAGAGCCACGGTATCCAGGGTAATGTCAGCATACCACCAAGAAGGACGAACCACATCCAACAGGATTAACTGTGGATGCTAGAGGAAGCTGTCTGAAAGGGATGTTCGGGTGCTAACCCAGATTGTATCCAAAAAACATAAAACCACGGCTGCCCAAATCACGACAGAATTAAATGTGCACCTCAACTCTCCTGTTTCCACCAGAACTGTCCGTCGGGAGCTCCACAGGGTCAATATACACGGCCGAGCTGCTATAGCCAAACCTTTGGTCACTCATGCCAATGCCAAACGTCAGTTTCAATGGTGCAAGGAGCACATATCTTGGGCTGTGGACAATGTGAAACGTGTATTGTTCTCTGATGAGTCCACCTTTACTGTTTTCACCACATCTGGGAGAGTTACGGTGTGGAGAAACCCCAAAGAAGCGTACCACCCAGACTGTTGCATGCCCAGAGTGAAGCATGGGGGTGGATCAGTGATGGTTTGGGCTGCCATATCATGGCATTCCCTTGGCCCAATACTTGTGCTAGATGGGCGCGTCACTGCCAAGGACTACCGAACCATTCTTGAGGACCAATGGTTCAAACATTGTATCCTGAAGGCGGTGCCGTGTATCAGGCTGACAATGCACCAATACACACAGCAAGTCTGGCGAAAGATTGGTTTGATGAACATGAAAGTGAAGTTGAACATCTCCCATGGCCTGCACAGTCACCAGATCTAAATATTATTGAGCCACTTTGGGGTGTTTTGGAGGAGCGAGTCAGGAAACGTTTTCCTCCACCAGTATCACGTAGTGACCTGGCCACTATCCTGCAAGAAGAATGGCTTAAAATCCCTCTGACCACTGTACAGGACTAGTATATGTCATTACCAAGACGAATTGACGCCGTAATGGCTGCAAAAGGAGGGACTACACCATCCTAATAAATTATTGTGGTCTAAAACCAGGTGTTTCAGTTTCATTGTCCAACCCCTGTGTATATATACATATATATATATATATACACAGGGGTTGGACAATGAAACTGAAACACAATGGCTTTATTCTTGCCCGCGAGTTTAAAGGCCTTTTAGCTGTGGCGCACACAGCCGAATTGAGACCACCATGTTGGAACACAATATTTTTGTTCAGCTCTCACTCCTGCTCTTCCTGGGCTGAGCTGGAAGTAACTCATTTCAAAATAATGTGGCTTATTTTGAAAGTTCCAGACAAGTTCACACCAGCCTTTGTGAACAGTTAAGTGTCCATGTTCATCCATGTCCTAACCCATGGCTGGGGTCCCAACACAGGAAGCTGAACCAAAACACAAAAGAAACTAAAAACAAAGGTGGGAGACCAACACTAAAATAAGTGTCGAAAACAAAATCCAAAACCAACTGTCAACTGCACAAGTTTACTTCAACATGAAGATGGCTATAAGTGAGCTTTCTGACAGATATTATTTTAAATATAAAAACAAGTTATGAAGTTATGTTTGAGGCTACACACTGGGACGCACTGTGCCAGCCACATGGAGAGGACATCAATGCCATGACTGAGTGTGTAATCAACTATATAAACATCTGTGTGGATAACTTCATCCCCACCAGAACCGTGAGATGCTTCCCCAATAACAAACCCTGGATCACCATTGACCTGAAGGACCTGCTTAACAAGAAAAAAAGAGCCTTCAGAGAGGGAGACAGAGAATTATTGAGGACTATACAGAAGCAACTTAAAGTCAAGATAAGAGACAACAAGGAGGTGTACAAGAAGAAGCTGGAGAGCAAGCTATAGCAAAACAATATCAGAGATGTGGTCAGAGATGAAGAAGATCACAGGCTTCAAGCAGAAGGACGATCAGACCGATGAAGGTCTGGACAGAGCCAATGAACTGAACACATTCTTCAATAGGTTCAGTTCAGAAACAAGCTTCGCATCCTCCTCTCCTGCTCACAGCCAAACAGACATCCCACCCTCCTTTGACCCACAGCTTTCCTGTCACACCTCAAATGTTTTATCTTCCACCTCAGCCATGGACCATTCTGCTTCTGCATGCTTGCCTTCAACCAAATCAGAAGATGCTGATGCTCCCTTTGCTCCACCTTCCACCTGTGTGTCTCAAGAAGTCAGGTGAAGAGACAACTGGAGAAACTGAACCAGAATAAGGCTGCAGGTCCAGATGGTATCAGCCCTAGAGTCCTGAAGGGCTGTGCAGAGCAGCTCTGTGGGATTCTGCAGCACCTCTTCAACTTTCTTTGTCCTTTGATTTCTCCAGTGCATTTAACACAATTCAACCTGATTTGCTTTGTCAGAAACTTCAGAAGACTCAGGTGGAACCCTCAACAATCTCCTGGATCAAAGAATACCTGACAAACAGACCACAGTTTGTGAGACTGAAGGGTTATGAGTCTAACCAGGTAGTCAGCAGCACAGGAACACCACAGGGGACTGTACTCGGATGATTCTGCAGTCGTGGGGTGGATCAGAGATGGACAAGAAGCTGAGTACAGGAAGGTGGTCGACCGCTTTGTGGCATGGTGTGGAAACAATCATCTCATCTTGAACGTGAATAAAACAGAGATGATTGTTGATTTGAAGAGAAACAGGAATAGGTCAGACACTATCTCCATCATGGGAGAAGAAGTGGAGGTGGTGGAGGAGTATAAATACCTACAGGAGATCCTTCCTGCCCACAGCCATCAGCATCTACAACTTTGAAGAAACCTGCAAAATCAGCAGCTACAGTGGAGAGAACAACTTTGATACACTTCTGATTTTGCAGGTTTTCCCACTTGCAATGCATGTGCAACTTAAATGCTTAAATTAATAAAAAATTAATAGAATTCTAATTAATTACTTAAAAATCACACAATGTGATTTTCTGGATTTTTGTTTTAGATTCTGTCACTCACAGTTGAAGAGTACCTATGATAAAAATAAAAGACTTCTACATACTTTGCAAGTGGGAAAACCTGCTAAATCTGCAGTGAATCAAATACATGTTCTCCACACTGTATAACAATTAATTTCACTATGGCAAGAATTTTTTTATTAAATTGAACATATGTGTTCATTTCAAAGCAACAATGCCAAAAAATTGCACCTCTAAAAAAGTGGCAATCATTTCACATCATGTTATATAGGACCTATTCTAAGGTGTTTTCTCCATACTCTTACAATATAGCACGACTGCTGTCTCACCTTTGTAGCTACCCTCTGAAGACCACCTTGGCCCAGTGTGTGGCGTCTCTTTAAGCTTCTTCAAAAAAATCACACAACAAACACCTTAATTTACCTGATCTTTTGTATGTTGTATGTGAACTGCATGATTCCCTGAACAAAGTCTGAGTCGATCGTTCACTTCTAGAGCTTGTTATAGAGAATGTCCAAGAATTTCCCAAATACTGGGAAAAATAAAGACCGCTAGTGCTGCAAAAAATAAAAATAAATAAATATGAAGCAGGAGCAGTTAGTCACCCATAAGGACTTCCAACAAGTTATTTCCTTAAATTTCTTTGTTAGGTATTAAATGTCCTGTCCTGAGCAAACTGTGTTCTTGTCACCTTGAGTAAAGTTTCTCAATTCTAGCAGAGGAAAGCTGTCAAACGTTAAACATGTAGTGGTGGTCACACAGGAAGTAGTAAAGGTACTTCCACCAAGCCTGGCATCATTCCTCCATAACCTCATGCATAGACACAGTGCAACCCACAGTGGACATGTCATATCCACCTGTGTCAGGATTTTGAGTTTGTTTACTTTCTCTGTTCACCCAGATTCTTTGTTCAGTTCAGATTTAATAGATTCCTTCTGTTTAGTTTTGTTACTTCTTGTGTTAGATGTGTTTAGTTTACATTTCCTTATAGATCTGGTTCCCCTGTGTTAATGCCTTTAGTTCAGTCTCATTGTTTACTTGCTTAAGTTCATTTAGACGTGTTTCTGGCACTTCCCTACTCACTTGTGTTAATTAGTCACTCACCCTCAGTATTATTTAGGCTCCCTTTCCACCAGCTTCTTCTGATTCTCTCCCTGATTAGCTCCCTGTGTTCATTGGTTCATTCTTCATCCTGATCCTGTACTTATAACCTCTGGTTTTAATTGCTCTGTGGCAGATCCACTACTGACATCCCTGTTTCCATGTCTCTCTGTTCTTGCCTGTTACCCTCCATGTGTTTCCTTGCTGTAGTGCCTAAGTTCAGTTATTTTATTAAATAACCTTTCTACTCACCATGAAGCTCCTGTCCTCCTGTTTGTGCTTTGATCCTGCTCCACCTCACTCCACGACAAGACAGGGACCAAGAATAGATAAGCTCGCTGTGATACCAAATGTGGTGCACAGATTGACATCAACCTGTGCAACTGTTATATTTTTAAATAACAGACAGACTGCACGGTGGAGCAGTTGGTAGCACTGTTGCTTTGGTGCGAGAAGGTCCTGGGTTCAACTCTCAGCCTGGGGTCTTTTTGCATGGAGCCTGCATGTTCTCCCCGTGCATCTGTGGGTTCTTTCTGGGTACTCTGGTTTCTTTCCACAGGCCAAAGACATGACCATTAGGTTAAATGGTCTTTCTACATTGCCCTTTGGTATGAATGTGTGTGTGTATGATTGTTTGTCTTTCAGACTCTGGTACATGCCTCCTGTTTTTTTTCTGGTACAAAACATATTACACTGATTAATTTGCATTTAATATTGAAAGAAATACTTTAAAGAAAAACATCTCAACATTTCTGCATTGTTAATATCAGTTACAGGATAAATTAATCGTTCGTTGTATTCTGTGCAGTTGTTTTAAAGTTGTCTATTATGAAATAAGAATAGATGGTGTACATCATGTGTGATGTTGTCCCTAAAAAGTCCTGTTAAAACTGAATGATTTGTCTTAGTTGCACAATGAGAAAGGAATCTAAGGTGAGATTTGCGTTTACCGTGAGAAGTTGGTGGTATTCACAAGAGATAGTAATCTGATGAGGCGGAATCAACATATTGTTAGCTGTGGTTGAAGATGACTATCTCATGACAAACAGTGATAATAAATCACTCTGAGTGGGTGGAATCTTCACAATAAGCTATAAAAATTCACAAGCTCTGGAGAAACATTTGTGTTACAGATGGCATCAGAAGCCTTCCTGACTGTTCTATTGTAACATAGCTCTTTTTCTTTTTTTTTTTTTCTTTTTTTATGATAGACATTGTTTAACATCAACTTTATTTAAAAAATAAGAAAAAGAACAAAAACAGTTTGTCTGTCTCCACTTCCTTGTTGTCTTCCAGAGGTCTGTATTTACCTTATCCCCTAGTGACTGGATGTTAGCTTGAGTGGAAAATTTAAATATCTAACTTGGTTATATTACATTTATATGTTTATTTAATATTATTGACAGGCATCACACATTTTAGGCTGATCTTCGACCAGGACCTTATCTCTGAGCAAAAATAAGTTTTTTATTATTTGGATAAAAGTCATACTAGTTTTTTAAAGGTGAGTTTAAATGTGATGGAATTATACTGCTTATTTATAATATTAGGTGTGAAATAGTTACAATATATGAAAATTGATTAAGAACATGGTCAAGGAAAAGCTACATAAGGCCAAGATTATTCATACCCCTGGCAGATTTGTTTTTATTTTCATTCAACCTAGAGGTTTGTTTCTGATAGGAAATGAGAGCCTGGGGGAGAAACCATCAAAAACCAGTTGAAGCCTTTGCGGCACAGTAGATACAGTGTTGTTGACAATGGTGATAAGAAGGTGGACGGGAAAGGGGATGGAGGTTCTCTGGAAGTCCACCATCATCTCCACGGTCGAGAGGGTTAAGCGCTGAGGTGCAGTCATTTGTGTACAGGGAGAAGAGGAGTGGGGAGAAAACACACCCCAGGCAGATGCCGGTACTGATGGTGAGAAGATGCTCCCCAACCTCATTTGCTACTGCCAGTCCTTCAGGAAGCTGGTGTTCCACTGACTGGTGGTGGCCGGCACTGTGAGCTGGGTGAGTTTCTGGTGGAGGATGCCTGGGTTGATGGTGTTGAAGACAGAGGTGACGTCCACAAACAGAATCCTGGCGTAAATCCCTGGGTGGTCGAGACAGTGCAGGATGAACTGTAGTCCAACATTGACTGCGTCATCTGTTGACCTGTTTGCCCGGTAAGCAAAGTGCAGGGTGTCCAGCAGGAGGCCTGTGATGTTCTTCAGACGTTTCACCAGTCTTCCAAAGAATTTTATGACCACAGATGTCAGGGTGACAGATCTGTAGTCATTTAACCATGTGATGCTGTTTCTTGAGGACCAGGATGATGGTGGAGCGTTTAAAGCATGTGGGAACCTCACACAGCTCCAGAGACTTGCTAAAGATCTGAGTAAGGCTGGGAGCCAGTTGGTCAGCGCAGGTTTCAGGCAGAAGGCGGAAATACCATCAGGTCTTGGAGGTTTCTGACGCTGAAAGAGCCTGGAGGCAGGTAGTCTTTTGTGTGGGAGATAGGTGTTAAATGCTGGTTTTCAGAGTTACAGAAAAAGCTGTTAAGGTTGTAAACAAAAATACTCCAATCGGTGCAGTCAAAGCAAGCCTTTAACATCTGCTTTGACTCATCAGTCCAATTCATAACAGTTCAAACCTTAGAGGTTTTAATATTTTGCCTGTAAGCTGGAATGAGATAAGACCAATGCTTCCTGCAGAACCTGCTACTTTCACCCAAAATCATTACCAGGCAGACTTATAATGAGCCCAGTCCTACAAGCGTGACCCATCAAACTTTTATTCATTCCACATGCTGCAAGCAATGCAACTAAAAACACATAAAACTATTTAAGGTGATACAAGCAGAGTACGACATTTACCTAATTTACAAGTAGAAAATATAAACAGATTTATTTCAATTAAACTTCTGAAGATGAACATTGTCATAGTTTCCTTTAACGTTATTCCCAACAGCAAAATCCGCAATAGCTTTGTGGATTCTGTGGAGTCATCAGAGTCAAACTCTGGCTAAAACACAAAGATGAAGCCTTCTGTTGTTGCTTAAGTTTTCCCTGATCGCCCCATAGTTGCTTTTAGTTATTCTCTTTTATTAATTTTCCCTCAGTTGCCTCAAGTCTCTTATTTTTTCAAAGGTGCTACACATCAGTAATCACTCACTTATTTTCTCTACAGCAATCACTCACCAGGAAATATGCAACATTGATGTTTTTAATTATGAAACTGTCTGCGATCACAAAACCTTACACTTACAGCACCTTACACTTACAGCACTAAATACATCTTAAAAACCATTCAAACTTATTTTACTATTTTATTTACAGTATTTATTTTTCCAATGTCATCCTACACTGATGGCACATTTATGTTTGCTACAGCCATAAGTAAGCAGAGAAAGAATACAATTTCCTCTTAATTTAAAGTAATGAACTTCACTAGAAATGATTTCCTAAAAAGGTGATTTGTTGTTGGTTTTTATTAGGATTTTACAGATCTTGATGTTTTGCTTGATATATGGTGTTGATGTGCTGACATTCTTTTATTTGACTGGCAGCCAATTTCAAAACAAGACTCTGTGCCCGCTCAGACAAATGGCAGAGCTGTACAAATATTAAACTGAATGCTGATCTGTGAATGCATACCTATTCACTGAGGGACAATCCTGCTGAAGGTAACAGCAAGTATAACTATAACAAACCGATGACATAGTGCCTAGGTCTGCAAAAACATGTCAATCTTGTTAGTCATAAGGAGGAACCAATGTGGGACTGGACCAGGACCCAGGAAGATGATGAGATTAAAACCAATAGTCTGAGTTTTTGAAATGTATTATTTTTGTTTTTGAGGGGACAGTTCACTCAAATACTATCCATCCAGAAATAGAACTGAAAGAAACATGCACACACAACGAAAATGTTAAGTTTGAATTCATACAAACAAAAGTTGCTTTACCCGTTATCCATTATCGATTAGAATCTCATGTTTAACGACCTTCACTGTCCATCCAAGAAAATTCTATTGGGCTACTTTTGGCTTTCACTCTGTTACATATTTCCTGTGGAATCGACTTGATAAGCTTCTGCAAATGTCACTACATTTATTTCTGTCAAGAATTTCATTTTTTTTGTCAAGATCTTGTAAAGATGATGGGAGAAGGGAACCATTGCTCAAATTCTGCTGCAGCACATCTTAAACACTCTCAATGAGGTTACAGTCTGGACTCTGTGGTGGCCAATCCACGAGTGAAAATGTCTAATGCTCCTTGAACCACTCTTGAATAATTTAAGCCCAATGAATCCTGGTATTGTCATCTTAAAATATCCTCGTGTCATCAGGGAAGAAAAAATTCACTGATGGCATAAACTGGTCATTCAGTGTATTTAGGTACTCAACCAACCTTATTCTTTGGCCACATAGGGTTGCAGAAAAAGGACCTGACCAACTTCAGCAGGCCCAGGTCATAGTACTGCTCCCACAGGCTTGTACAGTAGGCACTAGACATGATGGGTGCATCACTTCGTGCGGCTCTCTTCTTACCATGATTTTCCCATCCCACTGGAATAGGGTTAACCTAAACCATCGGACCTTCTTTAGTCACTCCATAGTTCAATCTTTATGCTCCCTGTCAGACTGAAGCCTTTCCTTTCCTACTTCCTCATTGAACAGTGGGAACAGTGGTTTTCTAAAGGCTACACAGGTGTTCAGTCCCAATCCTTTAAGTTTCCATCCTATCGTGTGTGTTGAAATGCTCTTATGTTCATTATTAAACACAGCCGGGAGTTCTGATATGATTTGGTTTCACCGGGTGATTGACAATCACAATCATTCAAGATTTTTTTTCCGACCACGTTTCTTCTATGAAGAGGATGGTCACCACCAAAATTTAATAATGTGTTGGATATTTCTTTTTTTATTGTGGCAGTAGAGGCTGTTTTTTCTTTTTATTTGTTATTTTTCTAAAGTAGGCATAAAGGAATTGGGGTGGAGAGAGGTGGAAGACACAAGCATAGGTCTCTGGAGTTTGGACTTGAACCCAGGATGGCTGCGTCGGGGACTGAGGCCTCCATATATGGGTTGCGTGTTCTACGCCACACGCTGCGCCTGTTTCTGAAAGCTTTTAAATGGATTAGGATGATCTCCTCTGTTTATGAATGTACCTGATCTGTACTGGATGAGGTCCAATACTACCATTGTCCTTTGTGTTTTATTAAAGGCTCTGGAAATCATGTTCATCACTGTTCTCCTCATACTAATAAAGTGACATTGTTGTATATACACAGATTTTCTCATTGGATGGTTTTTATATACAAATCTCCTGCACTGGCCCTTTATAAACAGTGTTTATGTGTGTAGACACGACAGGCAGATATTCTTCAAATATATGTTCCAACAGTCACTGCTTTTGAAGCTGTTCCTGCTGCTCAAGTTTGCTGATTGTTTGATTGCTCATATGGTGAATATTAGTTGTATTTCTTTTATAATAGAAATTGTTATGTGTTCTATTTATTGTATGTGTTACTGCCTTTGTGATTAAATAAAGGATGTAAAAGATGGTACATTTATGTAGGGAATTTCATTTCAATATATATTAACCCACCTCCATATTCAGTCAAGTCCAGATGGTTCTGCATTTTAAAACAATAGTTGTAATACATGCATATCATTTAACACATCAGTGCCTTATTGCTCTCCTGCCTACAAAGGAAACAGCAGCATGTAACTTGAAGAATTTCAATTGCAATGAGCTGACTTAATTAACCTTTTATATCAGAAAAAAACAAAATCACTTTACCTCAAAAACACTGCTTTTGCTCTCCATCTATCCTTGATCATGTGGAAAAAACAAATAAACATAAAATGTCTATTACGAAACAAATAAATAAACACTCCAGTGGTCTAGTTTTGCTACCATTAGGTTCCAAATCTATAAAATACTAGACAGCAATGAGTCCAGGTTATGCCTACGACAGTTGGATCATACGGTCCAAGTGTCGTAAACACACATCGAACTCTACGCTGATTGCTGCACTAATAGCATAACAGTTTGTGGTGGAGGCCGTGTGATTGTGTGGAGTGGCATCTCACTCACCCCCCTGAACACTTGTGGGATCAGCTTCAGCTCTGTTCATGCCATTTCACTCGTTATTTCATTAGAAATAATGAGTGATTTTATTCCATAGTAATGCCTTTGGATAAGAACTGTTTGAGGACAAAACAAAAAGTGTTCACCCTGTGTCATAAACTGAGCACTTTGTTTTGAACATCATAAAATGTAATGACTAGTGTTTCAGCTGCTCTCTGTGCAGCTCAACCTCCTTCGCTACAGGAAACTGCAGCAGCCAATCCAGTTTCCCTTCACTGTGAATGTCATTGTAAAGAGTGAAAGACAGATTGCCAAGGAGAACCCAGATTTGTTGGAGCAACAAAATAATTTGCATCGGTTAGGATACACATATTCAGGCCATGTACACAAAAATATTTCATATCTTTTAAATAACTGGCGGTGCAAACTTCTCCCAATCAGCTCTCTGGCGTGCAGCTGACACAGAAGTACAACAGTAAAAAGTACTAGAAGATGGGTTTAGATCCAGATTTAAGATTATTTTTGGCTCTATTTTTAGCCTTCTTGGCATGAAAGGGTCACTGTTTGATTTATGATTTCTTAATTGCTACATAGCTGGAATATTATTGGTTAAAACAGTTAAAGTACAGGGGTTGGACAATGAAACTGAAACACCTGCTTTTAGACCACAATAATTTATTAGTATGGTGTAGGGCCTCCTTTTGCGGCCAATACAGCGTCAATTCGTCTTGGGAATGACATATACAAGTCCTGCACAGTGGTCAGAGGGATTTTAAGCCATTCTTCTTGCAGGATAGCGGCCAGGTCACTACGTGATATTGGTGGAGGAAAACGTTTCCTGACTCGCTCCTCCAAAACACCCCAAAGTGGCTCAATAATATTTAGATCTGGTGACTGTGCAGGCCATGGGAGATGTTCAACTTCACTTTCATGTTCATCAAACCAATCTTTCATCAGTCTTGCTGTGTGTATTGGTGCATTGTCATCCTGATACACGGCACCGCCTTCAGGATACAATGTTTGAACCATTGGATGTCCTCAAGAATGGCTCGGTAGTCCTTGGCAGTGACGCGCCCATCTAGCACAAGTATTGGGCCAAGGGAATGACATGATATGGCAGCCCAAACCATCACTGATCCACCCCCATGCTTCACTCTGGGCATGCAACAGTCTGGGTGGTACGCTTCTTTGGGGCTTCTCCACACTGTAACTCTCCCGGATGTGGGGAAAATAGTAAAGGTGGACTCATCAGAGAACAATACATGTTTCACATTGTCCACAGCCCAAGATATGTGCTCCTTGCACCATTGAAACCGACGTTTGGCATTGGCATGAGTGACCAAAGGTTTGGCTATAGCAGCCCGGCCGTGTATATTGACCCTGTGGAGCTCCCGACGGACAGTTCTGGTGGAAACAGGAGAGTTGAGGTGCACATTTAATTTGCCGTGATTTGGGCAGCCGTGGTTTTATGTTTTTTGGATACAATCCGGGTTAGCACCCGAACATCCCTTTCAGACAGCTTCCTCTTGCGTCCACAGTTAATCCTGTTGGATGTGGTTTGTCCTTCTTGGTGGTATGCTGACATCACCCTGGATACCGTGGCTCTTGATACGTCACAAAGACTTGCTGTCTTGGTCACAGATGCGCCAGCAAGACGTGCACCAACAATTTGTCCTCTTTTGAACTCTGGTATGTCACCCATAATGTTGTGTGCATTTCAATATTTTGAGCTAAACTGTGCTCTTACCCTGCTAATTGAACCTTCACACTCTGCTCTTACTGGTGCAATGTTCAATCAATGAAGACTGGCTACCAGGCTGGTCCAATTTAGCCTTGAAACCTCCCACACTAAAATGACAGGTGTTTCAGTTTCATTGTCCAACCCCTGTATGTGGTTATAATAAAACCTGCCATTCAATTTGTCAGTGGCCGCACAGACAAACTAAAGAAAAGCAAGACATTTGCAAAATTCGTTTTC
This sequence comes from Girardinichthys multiradiatus, assembly GCF_021462225.1. Taxonomy (NCBI): domain Eukaryota; kingdom Metazoa; phylum Chordata; class Actinopteri; order Cyprinodontiformes; family Goodeidae; genus Girardinichthys; species Girardinichthys multiradiatus. The sequence goes on from NC_061807.1 coordinate 32,117,586, forward strand.
CATTTAATTTTAGAAAAATAAATGCAGAGGACTGAATGTTAGTGTCTAGTAAAGAAAATATAAATCAGCATAACATTTGTTATCAATTGTATTTATATATATTTGTGAATAAATGGTGGGAGAACATCCTTAATGTTTGACCATAAAAAAGCAAGAATATGGAAAACAAAAAAAGAAAAACAATTTGCATAAAAAGCAAAATTTTGTGCCTCCATCCATCCAATAATTTTCTGTATTTGGGATCTTGTGATTGAGAAAAAACACTTTTATTTACAAATTCAGTTATCTGACGCATTACATAAAGCTACAGTTTTCAATAAACTCCCATGATGCTCCTGTTGACAATGTTTTTATGTGGAGCATCGGGCTGAAGAATTAGGCTATGTTATATTTAGTTTTCTTATGAAACTCTGGCGTAGAATAACTACGTACTCAAATTGCAGTTCAGGAGTTTTTTATTGTTCAGAAAGGAGGTTTTATCTTGGGTCTGCAGGAGTTTTTCCAGGAGGACTGGTTCATGCCGGTTCTTATACAGGATGAATAGGTGCCGTATAATTGGGTCTGAGTTATGGAGGGAGGCCACTTTTATCAAACATTTATACACCTGTAGAAACAGGACAGGAATATCCAGCCATCAAACAGAGTGAAGTTCAGACAGTTGAGGCCACAACATGGCTTCTGGCAATGAAAGGGGAGCGATAAGTGAAACATTCAACTTAACATGTTTAACTACTTATCCCTTGTTATAAGTTGTTTAAGTAGTAATGCTCAATTGTGCAACTATTAAAACAAGCTAGTGAGCCTGTCAGAACTTCACATGGATTTAGTGCTGCTGTTTGAGTGGGTTAATGTGATTGGCTATGCACTGATGGGAATAACAGCGTTAAAATAATCAGCGTTACTAATTGCGTTACTTTTTTTAGTAAGGAGTAATCAAACAAATTACTTTTTTCCCTCATTAGAACAACCGTTACCGACAATGAAATGGGGCACGTTATAAACTAAAGCTACTCATTGAAGCTCTTGTCATCTGTCGTTGCTCACAGCTACAGGAGGTCAGCTTTATTTCTTTGCTGAAGGGAGGAGCGAGAGCAAAGACCATCGTATATGCAGACGCGGAGCCAGACATTCTCATTATCAGGGGCTTAGCTTATAAAATATTTTATCATTATATTATCATGCACTAAAAAAGTAAAAAATCATTTGATCTGTTGGTATGGTCACAAAATTAATTCAATATTTGCATTAACATCTTAAAGTTCATCTTAAAGTTTAACCAGGTGTTCTTTAATGATCGTGATAGTATATATCAAGAGTATATACGTTCTCATCTGAATGATGAAATGGACAACCTCTAATGTTAAAATTCAGTCTTGGTGTCACCCATCTTACTCAAATTACAGAAGTGGATCCTGTATGCCACCTATGTATTAAGGTTTATTGCACATTTAATCATTATTCACAACTGTTACTGTAAAAAAAAAAATAATTAGTCGTCTGAGAGGAGTAGGCCTGAGTCTGGATGTCTTATGCAGGAGACATTTATGAGAAGTTTATTACCATAGTTGCAGGACCCAGAGACACAAAAACAAGACATTGTGTATAACTACATTAAAACTAGTTATACAAAACAGTCTGGATTCATTTTAGAAAAAGTGGAAGGAGAGAAGCAGGGGTTTTATTCAGAGATAGAAGCATTTGAAAATCAGAGGGGGTAAAAATAACCCCCTTTGTGGTTTCAGTGTTAAGGATATTTATCAGGTTTAGCCCATCACTACACTTTTTTTCACAAACCAAAGCTCATCTAGAGCAACCAGATTTAGCAAGAGATATGAAGGTAATAAACTGGGGACGCTATCATCTTTCATGACAGGTTTATTTACACTTAATACATGACCACTACCAACCAGAAAAATGTTAGATTGTGTTAGTCTGATCTTTTAATTCTCTGCTCTGCCTCCCATCGTGAATGGATGAGCCGATGGGAGATGCTGCCTGCTGCCAGACACTAGATCCCTGCACGCAAACGTGTGCATGGGGGGCTGACACACCGGCCAGACCAAGTTTATGATGATGATTGGTTAAGGTCGAGTAAGCTTCCATTGTAAGTCAATCAGAGGCAGTGTTCAGTTTACCTACAAGCGACAAACGTACTCTGCAGCCCTGCTCAGCCAAACTAGCAGACGTAAGCTGCAACAGTGGCGGGTCTGGTGGGAAAGATTGTGTTTTCAAAGTGGAAGTACAGACACTATTTTATCCTCCTTGAGGTAAAAGGCAAGAAGTACAAGTTAAGTAAATCTTAAAAGTTTGATGTAAGTAGCCTTTTTGTGTATGTAACTTCCCTTTATGCAACTGGCTTGTGAAACCTTAGAACAAAAATCTAAATTCGTAGACATATTTAAACTTTAACATTAATTAGTTACTTTTATAGTGGAGTAACTCAGTTACTTTTTGGGAGATGTAACTAGTGACTATAACTAATTACACTTTTTAAGCATCCTGCTTATACAGGTCCTTCTCAAAATATTAGCATATTGTGATAAAGTTCATTATTTTCCATAATGTCATGATGAAAATTTAACATTCATATATTTTAGATTCATTGCACACTAACTGAAATATTTCAGGTCTTTTATTGTCTTAATACGGATGATTTTGGCATACAGCTCATGAAAACCCAAAATTCCTATCTCACAAAATTAGCATATTTCATCCAACCAATAAAAGAAAAGTGTTTTTAATACAAAAAACGTCAACCTTCAAATAATCATGTACAGTTATGCACTCAATACTTGGTCGGGAATCCTTTTGCAGAAATGACTGCTTCAATGCGGCGTGGCATGGAGGCAATCAGCCTGTGGCACTACTGAGGTCTTATGGAGGCCCAGGATGCTTCGATAGCGGCCTTTAGCTCATCCAGAGTGTTGGGTCTTGAGTCTCTCAACGTTCTCTTCACAATATCCCACAGATTCTCTATGGGGTTCAGGTCAGGAGAGTTGGCAGGCCAATTGAGCAGTGATACCATGGTCAGTAAACCATTTACCAGTGGTTTTGGCACTGTGAGCAGGTGCCAGGTCGTGCTGAAAAATGAAATCTTCATCTCCATAAAGCTTTTCAGCAGATGGAAGCATGAAGTGCTCCAAAATCTCCTGATAGCTAGCTGCATTGACCCTGTCCCTTGATAAAACACAGTGGACCAACACCAGCAGCTGACACGGCACCCCAGACCATCACTGACTGTGGGTACTTGACACTGGACTTCTGGCATTTTGGCATTTCCTTCTCCCCAGTCTTCCTCCAGACTCTGGCACCTTGATTTCCGAATGACATGCAGAATTTGCTTTCATCCGAAAAAGGTACTTTGGACCACTGAGCAACAGTCCAGTGCTGCTTCTCTGTAGCCCAGGTCAGGCGCTTCTGCTGCTGTTTCTGGTTCAAAAGCGGCTTGACCTGGGGAATGCGGCACCTGTAGCCCATTTCCTGCACACGCCTGTGCACGGTGGCTCTGGATGTTTCTACTCCAGACTCAGTCCACTGCTTCCGCAGGTCCCCCAAGGTCTGGAATCGGCCCTTCTCCACAATCTTCCTCAGGGTCCGGTCACCTCTTCTCGTTGTGCAGCGTTTTCTGCCACACTTTTTCCTTCCCACAGACTTCCCACTGAGGTGCCTTGATACAGCACTCTGGGAACAGCCTATTCGTTCAGAAATTTCTTTCTGTGTCTTACCCTCTTGCTTGAGGGTGTCAATAGTGGCCTTCTGGACAGCAGTCAGTTCGGCAGTCTTACCCATGATTGGGGTTTTGAGTGATGAACCAGGCTGGGAGTTTTAAAGGCCTCAGGAATCTTTTGCAGGTGTTTAGAGTTAACTCGTTGATTCAGATGATTAGGTTCATAGCTCGTTTAGAGACCCTTTTAATGATATGCTAATTTTGTGAGATAGGAATTTTGGGTTTTCATGAGCTGTATGCCAAAATCATCCGTATTAAGACAATAAAAGACCTGAAATATTTCAGTTAGTGTGCAATGAATCTAAAATATATGAATGTTAAATTTTCATCATGACATTATGGAAAATAATGAACCTTATCACAATATGTTAATATTTTGAGAAGGACCTGTAAGTAAATCACCTCCCCACCCCCTTCCCTACACGTGGTGCATTCTTGTGATTGGCTGAAACAAGGAAGCTATCTGATTGGTTGCAGATCATTCCCTGTTACAAAAAGGCATGTGTGGGTTGAGGCAAGTCAGAGGTAGTCTCAAAAATCCACACAAAAATGAAGTCAGGTTCATAGACCACAATCAGTTTGTAAATCAAGATTTATTTGTGTGTTCGTGGATCAGAAATATATCAGTGAATCTTGTTCTGTGCACATGTGGATCACTCTGTGCATGGGTGAATTATCCTGTGAATGTGTGAATACTGAGACTGTTTTAGCTCCTTATCAGGAAGCCCTAGTAACTCTCAGGTTGAAACAGATCTGATGACAGATCTGGGGCTCGTTTCACTAACTGGTAAGACAATGTTAGCTGCCAGTTCAACGACCCTTAATATGCAGAAAAAAAAAATTATGAACCGAGAGCAGAATACCACGTTATTTAACTATACCAAAACTGACATTCTAAAAGGTGTTGATAAAATCATGTTTTTAATGGTATAGCTTTCAAATCCCTAGACAAATCACTAAAGAATGAGCTGACTAGAAAGTCTATAAACCAATGGGCTACAAGTTTGTGATGTGTTACACCAAATATTGTGGCTGTGTTGGAACAAACTATATAGCACCATGAGCAATACATACATACATAACTAACATGAATTGAAATGTAAATTCCACACAGATGAAAAGTTAAACAATACAGGTTGACTGCAGAAAGCAAAGAAAGAAAGCTGTCAAAGATTATATCAGATTCCAGTAACTACTCAGCATATTAGGCAAATGTCTCTTTTTACAAGGGAGAATTTGTTTTTGATCGAAAGAATGTAGGAGCAAGTAAGAATAAGGATATGCAACTATTTTTATAGTGAAATTTGTGTGTCTCAGTGTGAACTGGGTGTGTATCTGCTTGATTGTTTCCTTTATGCACATTTGCATGAAAGGAGAACATAATAAGGAGTTTTTTCTACCATATTTGTGAATATTCTGGTATTGGCACTATGATGATGGGTAAGGTCAGCCTTTCGCCCATTGACTAATGGAGATAGGCACCAGCACCCTACACTACCCTGCAAGAATACGCAGGTATCGAGGATGTATAGAGAAATATTTTTCTTGTTGATCAGCTTGGAGAGGTATGAATTGGTTTCAGGACAGAGATTTACTTTCAGCTGACTTAAGCTTTAATTATCAGGTAACACAATCAGGGCAGAAATAGATGCAACACAGCTTGTTAGTATACTGGATCTATGTGGGCATTCACACATTGTTAAAAACTACATTAGTCGTTTAGGTCTCTGGAATGTGTGCAATATACCTTAAGGTCAAGGTATCCTTAGCAACCACAGTGTGACGGGAAACGGCATTTAAGACAAAGAAATCACCAATCCCTTCTGAGGAGGATCTGCTTTTGATTTATGGTAGGCATGACAAATACATGCTGAGGTTTTAACTGCACCGTTTTACTAAAAAATGTATGCCCAATGCAGAGAAAGAACAGGCTTGAGTTTTAGATAAGGGATCAGCACATGTAAAAGTACTGCACCTTCATATGAGAGATCCCGTTGATGTTTATGTCGCCTAGAACGGAGGTTGAACAATGTTAAGTTTGTTCCTGTTAATTAGTGCAGTTTAAGAGCAATCCTTGATAGATAAAATCTACAGAAAACAGACCATAAAATAATTATAAAACACAAAACTTGGGCTAAATAATACCAAAAGCCATGTGAAAATGATAGTAGTGATAGCAAAATACCCAGCTCAAATGTAAGTTCATAAGGCGCAGATTTTTATGGTGATTAGTAAAAGGGAGAAGGAACTTATGTTTGTTAACAGGAACTTGAAGAGTTAACAGACTAGAACCCTACCACAGACCTATGTTTTCTGGTTCCAGCTCCGGTTCTGACCAGCCTTACACTAATGCCCAACTGGAACATCAGGATACTTTATATTAGCAAGCAGTGCAGCAATTGTGTAAAGCATGGGCGCTTTTATACAGGGTCCAACAGGGTCCAGTGCTCCTGTAGAACTGGCCCTGGCCCGTTATGGCCCCTGTACTGAAGACATAAAACTAAATTTATTTTTGATTAAGATATGCGTTGTCACAGAAACCAATACTGATTGGTCCCTTGGACCAATTTTAATTTTTAACTTTACAGTTTTAATTTAACAATGAATTAAAAATTATGATGTTGTACTTTTAGCTGCAGTCGTATTAAAAAGTATCCCAGCTCATCTGCTAGATCAGCGGTTCGCAACCTGTGGCTCTGTGGCTCATATTAAACAATTAAATATAGCCCCTTTTTTTGTTTCATTCTTTTGTTCTGCGCCCAAACGAAAAAAACACTGGCCCCACCCTGGCCTCCCTGGTAAATTTCATCTAGAACCGCCACTGGTGTAAAGCCTTAGCATAAGTGAATGAAAACAGCTAAAAGTCTCACTTTTTTACGCATAATCACTTGTTTTTTTAAATATGAGAGCTTAACAAGACAAATAAGTCTTTCTGTAATGGAGAAATACATTTTTGGTGCAGCTCTCTTGAGGTCTCTTCATGTTTGAGAGATGTCCCATGTTCACAAAAATCTGGTACATGTGCAAAAGTTCTCAAAAGTCCTTAGTGGTTTGTTACAGATGACAAAATTTACCTCACATGGACTTCACAGTTGAGTGGATGGTAAAGCTGACTGAGAACTATGAATTCCCCATAGGTTGCTACAGATCAGTGATAAAGATGTGAATCAAACTTTCAATAGTAACTGAGATTATATGGTAAAAAAAAAACTAATGAGATCTTCTAAAGAAAGTATAAATAATCTTGATGAAAATTAGCAAATGAAAATCATTTCACATCTCTTTGTCTATAGCTTGGTTTGCCATTCTTCCACTTACTTCTCAGTTTCTACACTGTAAATATGTCACAAATAAAATCACAGCAATTTTTCCTAAAGTGCCATGGTAGCAGAAATGTGGGAGAAGAATGATGGAGAGAAGAGTCTAAATGACCTCTTAAGAACAGGCAGAGCCATGGCAACAACTGACCTACAACATGCCGTTAAATTGCACCATAGCATTATGGCTGCTTCACTCAGTCATACCAGACAGACTGCTGGGTTCTTGTTGTTTTTACTTCCCCAGAAGCAATTTGTTCCAAGATTTTAGGCGAGCATGCAGAAAGGAGGTAATTTCAGAAAGAGTGATTATGGGCCGAATTGCACGGAGCCTTCAGGGAAACAGAAAACGTTTAGAATCCGGCTGTTAAGTGAGCAATTCTTATTGTGTGGTATGGACTGCTGCTGTTGTGTGTGCCAGGCTTTGATATGCAGAATGATTCAAGTCAGTGCGTTTCTGAATAATTCTGCATTGGAAAGGACATTTTTTCAGGCTCAAAAACATTCTCTCACAAATGAGGTGAAATTGTTCAAACTTTATTCATTACATTCACAATCCATCACCACAAAGCTTTGGGGACCCAGGCTCTGATTGTCTCCTGTTTATTTTTTCTGAGCCCGTTCATTCATTCTCACCTTTTCACCCAACAATAAAAAACTCTTTATGTACAGATAAATCCTAAAAACAGGAAATGGGGGGAAAACAGGGTTCAGATTAAAGCAAAAATGGATTACATGGTCAGCAAATTGATGATTTAACCCCTTCAGTTTTACACTTTTATCCATTGTCAGTTTTTCTATTCACTCAACACAAACATTTTCTGACCCAGAGGGTGATGTAAAAAAAAAAATAAACCGAAAAAAAATAACTTTGACAGTAAATGGAGCTGCTGATGTAAATATGATGAGATCTACAGGGGTTGGACAATGAAACTGAAACACCTGTCATTTTAGTGTGGGAGGTTTCAAGGCTGAATTGGACCAGCCTGGTAGCCAGTCTTCATTAATTGCACATTGCACCAGTAAGAGCAGAGTGTGAAGGTTCAATTAGCAGGGTAAGAGCACAGTTTTGCTCAAAATATTGAAATGCACACAACATTATGGGTGACATACCAGAGTTCAAAAGAGGATAAATTGTTGGTGCACGTCTTGCTGGCGCATCTGTGACCAAGACAGCAAGTCTTTGTGATGTATCAAGAGCCACGGTATCCAGGGTAATGTCAGTATACCACCAAGAAGGACGAACCACATCCAACAGGATTAACTGTGGACGCAAGAGGAAGCTGTCTGAAAGGGATGTTCGGGTGCTAACCCGGATTGTATCCAAAAAACATAAAACCACGGCTGCCCAAATCACGGCAGAATTAAATGTGCACCTCAACTCTCCTGTTTCCACCAGAACTGTCCGTCGGGAGCTCCACAGGGTCAATATACACGGCCGGGCTGCTATAGCCAAACCTTTGGTCACTCATGCCAATGCCAAACGTCGGTTTCAATGGTGCAAGGAGCACAAATCTTGGGCTGTGGACAATGTGAAACATGTATTGTTCTCTGATTAGTCCACCTTTACTGTTTTCCTCACATCCGGAAGAGTTACGGTGTGGAGAAGCCCCAAAGAAGCGTACCACCCAGACTGTTGCATGCCCAGAGTGAAGCACGGGGGTGGATCGGTGATGGTTTGGGCTGCCATATCATGGCATTCCCTTGACCCAATACTTGTGCTAGATGGGCGCGTCACTGCCAAGGACTACCGAACCATTCTTGAGGACCATGTGCATCCAATGGTTCAAACATTGTATCCAGAAGGCGGTGCCGTGTATCAGGATGACAATGCACCAAAACACACAGCAAGACTGGTGAAAGATTGGTTTGATGAACATGAAAGTGAAGTTGACCATCTCCCATGGCCTGCACAGTCACCAGATCTAAATATTATTGAGCCACTTTGGGGTGTTTTGGAGGAGCGAGTCAGGAAACGTTTTCCTCCACCAGTATCACGTAGTGACCTGACCACTATCCTGCAAGAAGAATGGCTTAAAATCCCTCTGACCACTGTGCAGGACTTGTATATGTCATTCCCAAGACGAATTGATGCTGTATTGGCTGCAAAAGGAGGCCCTACACCATACTAATAAATTATTGTGGTCTAAAACCAGGTGTTTCAGTTTCATTGTCCAACCCCTGTAAGTGTAGCATTTTTTACAGTGCCTTTCACATTTTAAAAGAACAGGGGGCACTTTAGTCACGACAGCATGATCATTACTGAGATGTTCCCACAAAAAAAAGCAGGGCAGCAAATGCCTCTTATAATCAAAAGAGCACTTACAGGAAATTGCTATCTGGGAGAAATATTTCATAAAGGAATAGCTGAGATAGAAAAAAAAAGCTGAAAATTCATCTACTTCCAAGTTAGACACAAACATGAGAAGAAATATGTTCACATATCTGCTTTGATCAGATTTGGTTCATTTAACTTCATCACTATATAAATGACACTTGACAGATGGCAGAAAATCTCATACAGTAGTTTTATCAGTAAATCCTTTATACACATAATGAAAGTACTTCACTTTTTGTACAAAACCTGAAGGACCAAATATTTCAAATTACTTTTATGACACACTATGAAATAAAAATCAAAAAACAAAAATAAAACTCCAAAATAGTTTTTTTTGTCATTGTGTTTTTAATTGTAAAATGATCCTTTCCCAGAGCCAGTAGGCCTACACATTTAGATACATAACTATCTTCACACTAATCATTGTGTAAGTTGACTAAACACGTCTTAGAAGCTTTAAATTAAATGGTATTGTGCTCTAATGTAAATATAAGATCAATGATGAGTTATATATAATTACCAACACTGTTATGACAGGATTACTGGATAGACTTAAAGGGCTTTAAAAGGCGTATATCATCATTTTAACCAGATTTCCTTATCAGATCTGTTCAGGCCTGTAGCCAACTATTGATATTTTATTTTGATGTTTTGAATTGAGAAATGTTAAAAGCAAAAGCATGGAAAAAAAGAGAGCGCAAGGCAGCTGGGCACACAGCCAAAAGTGATCTTTACGTCAAACCTGGACATCAAAGCATAACACATTTGCCAACCAAGAAGAAAGCAGTGATGATAAAGTCTCTAGCTCAAGTGGGAGCTCATAAGACATTTATATGACAGTTTATCTAGTGAGGATGATGAAGTTAGCAGATTGGAGACCTAACAAACCAGCACCCCAACTGGCAATTTAAAAGCACCCTGTCATGAAACCAGTCTGCCTGTAATTTTCCCTAGTGGCATTTCACTTTGTGAGACAAAAACTATCATTCAAAAGGTTGAAATTTTGGCAGGATTCAGACAGCAATTATAGCTGTTCTAGTTCTTAACGACTTTGTTAAAGTGATACACCCATGCATACATAAGCACTCACTTAAAACATTACCTCAAAGAATGAAGGCAGCTAACAGCCTCACTTCTCTACACATAATCAGCCTGTGTGCTTTTCGTGTGAGGGTTTAACTGCACTGAAGTAATGAAGCTGTAGTTGTAAATACTCTTGACAACACTGACATTCACACAACAACATAATATTGGGCCCTAAAGTTACTTCAAGCTTAACCACACTTGTGGTTGGAAGGGAAGTCAAAATACTTATATACAATTTACCCTTCGCTTGGGTCAGACTCTTAAAAAGAATAATGGCTGATGATTATGTTGGGTGAAAATACAGAGAAAACAGTAGTAAATCTTCATGTGGGAGACTTTGTGCAAATAACAACCCAATTGTGATTAATTTGTGTTTTCTGGCTCTATGATGACATTTGCCTTTTAAAGCACAGAAGTATTTATTTATATAGTATAATGTTGGTATAATGTTTATTCATGTTGTTTTGAAGTGTCTTCATAAGACATTTTAATGTTACACACACATATAATGTGTCATGTGTGTTCAGGTAGTTTTACAGCATCTCAGTGTATTGTTGTAGTACAATAGATTTAGGTGAACAGATGCAGTTTGCAAAACATATTTTAAGACTACTAATTAATTAATTAAAACACAGCAGAAAGACCCCATTGGCCGTCAGCTGTTTTAAAAGATAAGAGTCACAACAGAAGCATTTTCAACTAATCTCATTCAAGGACTTATATGAACATGAACTGATCCTATAAAGCCCCTTTTCCACTAGTCCCTACTTAGAGCAGTTCGCTACGGGTTGACCTGCTTCCTAGGCTTTTCCATTGGTAATGGTTACATGGAACCGTTACTATTTTTAGTACCTGCTTGCTTGTGGTTCCAACCTTTCTGAGTTGTACTGATAGAGCAACAGCAGGAAACTGATTGGCTAGGGGGCAGCGTCACTAGTCACAGCATATTTCAATATCTTCAACTGTTAAATTGTTTTACGCTGGGCTTATTGTGTATATGACCACCATATCAAGCTAGCATTAGGTAGCATTAGCTTGCTCTCACACGGCATGGCTTCCCTCGCTCTCCTGTATTTATTCATATTGCTTCGGGTCTCGATGCCCAGAGCCTTCTCTGGTTCTCTTCTTTGAGTCTGAGTCTGACAACAGCCATAAACAGAGCAGCAGTCTAGGCTGTTGTTGTGTTTTTGTGTCTCTAAATCACAGCACTTCGGACCGTATGGCCTTGCTATTAACAATCCTGCCCCCTTTGAGATGGTACTCAACTGTAATGGAAAATGAATCAAACCGTGTTTAACTGACCCAATCCGACCCGACTAGATTAGGTACTAATGGAAAAGGGACATAATGCATCTTTGGTGGGATTTGGTAAAATATTGCAGACCAAGCCTTATCCTGTTATAGTGTCATGCACCTTCAAGAAATATAACATTTATATTCAAATTTTAAATAAACAAACATAACAAAAACTATTTGCTGTGCATCTTAAGACTTTAAAGCTGAGGTCTCTGGGTATATTCAATCTCGGTCTGACTTCAAATATTCACATCCTCTTTAAAAAAGTCATTCATAATGCTTCATTCATGTCCATGTAACTGTTGGTGTGCTTTTATTATTTTATGCCATGGTACAATTGACTGAAACAAAAAAAATATTGGCTATCAAGCACATTGTAGATTCAGAAGTGATTTTTGTTGCTGTAGATTGTGTCAAATGTGTGGAGAATGAATAATTTATATTGCTGCTACAAGTCATATTCCATCTGCACTGCCTGAGGAGGTTTGTAGTAGACATGATTATAATGCAATGGAAATGCAACCTTTCCAAGCTACAAGTAAAGGTGAAAATACAGTACAGCACTGGGAATAGTAAATTCCTGATAATAAATAAGATATACAGTAGCTTTAATAAACCGACACAAAATGTGTTTTTTGCCATGTTTACATAGGATCTAACCAATGTTGTAGTTTGCCAAAATACTTTTCGAATGACGACTCTATTTTAGTGTGTTTTGCAGCTGCACTGCATTTCTTTATATTTCAATGTCTGAGCCTTCCTCATACCCTCCCTCAATAACATGTAAGCCCCACATTTTTCTCACCTGCACGTGTCTTGTGACAGAAAGTAAAATAAATGTTTTGGAGAGGCCCAGCCAGTCCTTACATCAACGTGATGGAGAATATTTAGAGGAAGCTAAATATTAGGTTGATTGCAAGGATGTCTTCCAACCTCAAAGACTTGACACCAAAGAGAAATCACTAAAATACCAGTGGAAACATGCAAAAAGCTGGTTGGCAATTATGAGAATTGGATTACTCAAATTATTATTATTATTGAGAAAGGTATAATTAATTTCTGACTTGCCATTTTGTAACTAATTTATTAATATTTTTAAAGATTGACTTTTCTTTAACATTGTTTTATCTTCTAAAATATGCCTGTAATTTCTTATCAGAAACAAACTGCTTTAATTAAAATACCTTTAAATCTAAATCTGCAGTGGGTATGAATAATTTTAGGGCTAACTTTAGTTTCCACTCTAGACTTGGTGACGTCTTCATAGGTAGTGTTTTAGAAAGAAAGTGCCCACAGATACATTAGAAAAAAAACACCCAAATGGCTCAAAGCAGGTTTTGTGGTAGTACATATTACTCTTATAGTCTTCACAATCAGGTTTGCTATAGTGACACACACACACAGACTCCCTCTACCGACTTGAAATACCAGGCATGCTGTAGCTGCTCTTTCAACATGAGGCATAGAGTCATTTCCTGACTCACATGTGAAACTCTTACATAAGCTCAAACTCATTATAACTTAGCTTTCAAGATAAATATTCATTCCCTTTACCACAATGTAAGTTAAATTACAGCTTAAATAAAAGCAGACAACCCTTAAAGAGGATAAGATTTGACAGTTCATCATCCCAGCAGGTCCAAAGTTCAGTTCTGAACGAGCCACTTCTCACTGGTCCAGCATGTCCCAATTGAAAACGTTTAGGTATGTAACCTTAGAGGAGTTGCCATAGGAGGTGCCGTGAGGAGAGACGATTAAATATTCAAACACTGCGAACCACAGTCTTCATGTATTTGTCCTGTGCTGTGGTTATATAGATTTCAGCAAGGGCAAAGAAGTTCTGGCTTGATTTTTGAATCCATCTCTTTAATATCAAAACAACACGAATCTTATTGCAAAAACAGTGCTTCTGTGTAGATGGGGGGGGGGGGGGGGGGGGTTCAACAGCAAGGGTGGATTGTGGTAAAAAGGAGAAAAGTATTCCAGGGGGAGGCAAGAGAGGTCAAAGGCTAAGGAGGCACAGGTTTTGCACTGTATATGGGCTCAGTCTCTGTAAAAGTCTTTGTAATAATTCGGTGGCCAAAATTCAGCATCCAGACCCAGTTTTTTGACTTAATGTCCATCTACCATTTTTCTGCTCTCTCTCTGCTGCTTTGAAAGAAAACTTTTTATAGAAGGGAAAAAGTAAAGGAGGAGAACTCAGGGTGGTTCTTTGGAGGCCTGACAGCTGATCCACTAGTGTCACTGTGTGTCTGAAGGTCTTTAAGCAGCATATATGCTAATTAGAAAGCAAGGAAACCAGAGCTCAAGAAAGGGAAAATAAAGGCAAGTAATATGATCCTGAACCAGTCTGCCGCACACAAAGAACACTCTGTGAGCTGATATCAGTACCTTGACATTGGTTCTAGGCCTTACATCAATTGATTTCCTTCAAACAACCACTTTCACTGAAAACCAGCTGCAGTCAGCTGTGGTCAGTATAAAATCTAGCTCCAGTTTATTCCCACCTGCTGTTTGGTTTTCCATCATTTTCCTGTACCACACACCAAAGGGGGAGGAGAATATGGTTACACTCCAGTTATGGTTAACCTTTTTTCTTTAATGGCTCATTAGAAAAAGGGTGTTCAGAAAGAAGAGAGGACACTATTTACTTTGCTTTCCCAAATACAAATTTGGTTCCCAGAGTGTTTTACTAACCAAGCATCGCTGTCTTTTTGAATCAGGATGAGTAGAAGTGTGCAGTCTGCTGGGCACTAATGAGATATTCACATTTTACTTCAGGATTAAGGCCCTAGCTGTGTAGTTCCCTAACTTTGCTTTGGGGTGGATTTGGACTCTGTTCCTGAGCCAGGGCTCTGACCAACAGAGGGCCCTGGTTGACTGCGATGGACCTGAGAATGCCGAGGCAGGGTTGTGCGGATGTGCTGTTGGAGGGTGTGTGACTTCTGCACAGGCCGATTCTGATAACTTCGACGGTATTGCAGGGACTGGGAATGAAGAAGAATGCGTGTGTATGAGATCTCTGGCATTATATACTTGAGGCAGTGCTCCTGAGCCTCACGGCTTATATTTACGGGGAGGTCATAGCCGACAATGTCGACTTTGTCGCTAGGCTGCCAGGGACGTAGATCCTTGTTTTTGATCTCTGCAGCTGGGCGTGGAAGTGGCATTTTCCCACCAAAACAACTTCTCATTAACCTCTCTTGGGCCTGCCGTAGAAGTTGGACCTCCTTCGCCACACAGTCTAGACCCAAATCTGATAGTTTGTCCCAAAATGAAGTATTAAAGTAGTCATAAAGGTAAGCATCGATGGAATTCCAGGCACGGATCTTTTCAGGAAGACCTGGAGACAATCTCTTCTTGGAACTTTCCGTCCGCATATTTAGCTTGACATACAGGATGTCCTCCAAATCCCAAGAAAGAAGATGGCGAAGAAGAATAAGCGATTCATCAAAGTACTCAGAAATCATCACTAGGGAGAACACTTTTTCAACATCTGCAACAAAGTTCTGTGCATATGCCAAGTCTTTTATTGAATTATCTTTGTCTCCACCCAAGTCGAAGGTCAAGGTGTTACGTGCATACATGGACTCTATCTCTTGTGGCCGATAGTAACGTAAGGGCTCCGCCAAGAATGCTTCCAAAGAGCCATTCGGGACCCTCCTGAAGCTCATACAGTGGCGGCTGTAGTACGTAAACAAGGATTCAAACATGGAGGCTGGTTCTCTTAGGATTGTAATATATATAGTATCATTTGGCATAACGCGCTGCAATGCGGTCTTATTAAAACGCATGTGGTTGGTGATCAAATTTGGTCGCAGCGTGTGCAGATGGACGAAGTGAGAGGAGAAAGAACGTGGGTAGCAGAACTGATGACCACATGCTTGTACTGGCAATGCCACCGTCAAGTTGTTGCGCTCTGCAAAACGAAACAGGATGTTCTGCATGGTGGTGCTGGCTGTTTTGTGGGTCTTCAGGAAGACAAAGTTGGTGTGTTTAGGCTTTGCGCCTGGGGACTGGTGAGAGCAGCCAAAGTGGAAAGCCTCCATATTCCTAAAGAAGAAGACGAGAATGCAATTAATTTCAAGTTTTGCTAGCTGCAAAACTGAATTCCCCCCAAAAACTAATGACATTGGAGATATAATTTCAACACAACTGGAGACACAAAAGGACAAGCCAAAGTGTGGAAGAAAAGGTTGGATTACAAAAGTGTAAAAGTGATACACAGATATTATATCAGAAATAAGTTGTTTCCTAATGTCAGAAAAAAAATATCAATTTTTTTTTTTTTAAATAAAATCTATGCAAGCCTCAAAGATTAGTTGTTACAGGGCAAAAGCCCTCTTAACAAGTGTCTGAACATCAAAGACTGATCCAAGCTTTTTGAATTTTAGTTCAGGATCCTTATGTGAAGCAGGAGGGCAGAAATATCATTGCTTTGGGTTGTTTTTCCACAATTAAACTGGGTTTTCATGGCCCATCCCTAATTTTCAATTAGAGCAATGATTAAAAAGTTCAAAATAACTAAAACAGTGAGAAGCCAGCCTCATTCCTCACCAGGTGAAGTGGCCCCCATGGTGCAGCAGAAGACTGACAGTACAGATGACAATGAGGACCAGAAATATCTTCTTCTGCCACTTCATTTGGACTGTGGAAGAAAGAGAGGGACAGTTAGACGATTGACAACAATAGAGAGCAAAAGAAGTGCAGGAGAGAGGTGAAAATTAGAGTAAGCACAGGTGATAATGAGGCAAATAACATGTTGAGAATGAGCTTAAAAGATTGAGGCTTAGAAATAAAACAGGACTGAGAAGAAAAGAGGAAATGGGAACAGAGAAACCAAACAGGACAGAGATATAGACAGTCAGATGAGCATTTCTTTAGCAGGATCATTTAGCAGTAATGTGATTTGGCTTTGGTCGCTCAGCATTAATATGCTGAATTCAAATTCAATGCAAAGATACTTTATTGATCCCCGAGGGGAAATTAGAATTCCAGTACAACCCATCCAAACATACATCATGACACAAGACAAGGCGTAATGCTAGGACACCAATGAAACCTGGGAAGATCTCCAAACTACTCCATACTGTCTCTCATATACATAACAATGATCACTGTCTCTTCTTGATTACACTGTGCTGCTACCATCCCATCATCAGCCGATAAGAACAGTAGCTCACCTTACTCCTTGTGTGTGCCACCTGGATGTGTACATTTTACATCATTACAGGGGAAAAACTACAGAATATGTAATGCTACTGTCACCCTCTAAATTACACATGACCAGAAATCTGCTTTGTTAAGATGGTTTTGGTATCATAGATGTCAGTAATTCCTAGTTTTTCATTTAGGTTTTTAATAGGGTTGTAAATGTAAATGTACTATATGACATGGGTCGTTGTAGTAGTGGGTCAGATAAAAAAAAAAAAAGATTAAATAAAACCCTTTAGCTAGTGACTGGGGCTTTGGAAGCTAACAAGACCAACAGCAGTTTTCTGACCCACCTGCATAAAATTGTAGAACCAATGTAGAGTTTTTCTTTTTTTAAAGCTGAACTTTGATGGAGACTTTAGTCAACAAAACATCACCCCACTCTTTCATTCAGCCTTCTGCTATTTAAAATTTATTTTCAATGGTTGCATTTTTGAGTGCTAGCTAAAGCACTACATGAAGCAGCATTAACAATTGGTATATTCAACTAAATTTATTAGCAGCATCTGCCCCCAGATTCTATTTACACTCCCCATATATGAGCAGAATTTGCCCTAAAATTTAGAACCTGTACCAAGTTACCACCAGAAGTCCAAATGCACAGGTTACTAGGTTTTAAAATGAAACAACAAACTTTTATACTCAAAATTACAACTTAAGGGAGGACTGGGACATATCATTACAAGCTTTTGAAATTTAATTCATTTTAACCCCTTTTCCATTAGTACCAACTCTACTCGACTCATGTCAGCTCCACTCTACACAGATTGGTTAATTTTCCATTACTATTGAGTACCATCTCAATGTGGGCCGGACCGTCATAGCCCCACAGCCCGAAAAGGTAATGTAAAGCCATAGACTACTGCTTAGTCTTCTTTTACATAAACGTTACTAATGGAAAAGCCTAAAAAGCAAGCACAGCTGTGCTGAAACGCACCGAGCAGTGTCTAATGGAAAAGGGCCAATAGAAAAAGCAAACAATATGGCTTTATCTAAAAACCTAATTCTCCCCCTTGTTTAATCATGAAATACTGAGATTATTCACATTTTAACTTTAATTTTTACTAGCAACACTCAAGCCTGATTACTGCCAGACCTATTGTTACGTTCCCCAAAGGCAGTCTAGGGATATGGGGGTGCGTAACAATTGTCCAAGAACCACGAGTCAGCAGAAGGGCAGGTAACATAAACATTCGTTTCTTTGCGAAAAACGTAGCATGATAACAAAAAAAAGAACCTGGAAAAAAACAGGGCAGGGGTTTGTTCAGAATTAATAAACCAGGTCTTAGGAAAAACAACCTCCAGCATACAGCAACTGAAAAAGGTCACAAACAAACGGCCCAAAAGCTCCCTCAAGCTCAAGCCACGCCCCTCAGCCACAAAACCAAACCAAGTCTAGTTCTCCTATACTTAACACGAAACCCTTCCATAGGAACACAGCCTCCAATTCGCCACATTTAAAAACCACCAGGCAAACCATGCTCCTGCAGCACACATGCTGCCAAATGGCCCACTGGCCATGAGACCAGCTCCACTCCCAGCTTTAACCCAGCTTGTCAAGGGCAATGTGTAATCCGCTTCACCCTCCTGGCTGCAGGGACCCAACAGCAAGACAAAAAACAGAAACTCAGGGGGAGAAGGACCCACTCATTGACATGTAGACAATGCTGCATGTAACACCTTTAAAATCAAGAAATAACTTAAACACAGCCTGTATAACAACATGAAGTATGGTAAAAGACCCCAGCAAGCCACAGTAAATGTTTTTATCCATAAATGGAGAAATATAAAAAAGTACTGAACCCAGGAGAGGCTGGCCTACAAAACATTTTCCAAGAACGCATCAACACATCCAGGAGGTCACCAAAAAACCTTAGGACAACATGTAAAGCACTGTACGCCTCACTTGTGTTCATGAATCGACAGTAAGAAAGAGAGGTGGGCAAACATGGCTTCCATTGGACGATTCCAAGGCTAAAACCCCCTTAAAACAATTTGTATTACATCTTGATGGTCCTCAAAAGTTTGAAAAGTATTGCATAAAAAAAACAAATCTTAAAATACATATTTAATCTTAAATCTCACATTTCATTATGTTTTTTGGACTCACAACACCACAGTTTCAGAAAAAGTACCTTGAACCAACAGTCAAACAAGGTGCTGGTACTTTTATGTTCTGTGATTATTTTGCTGCTCCAAGACCTGGACCACTTGACTTAAATGATGGACCATGAATGCTGCTATGACAAAATTAGCAAGGAGAGTGTCCAGCCTTTAGGTCGTGACCTTAATGCCAAGCCCCCCTGGGGCTTTGCAGCAAGACAACGATCCAGGGTACACCATTAGGTCCACGGCTGAAAGGCTTTCTCTTAAAGAGAAATGGGACAAAATTCTTCCCTTGATACAGTCTTTGCCACCAAGGATCAGAGAACCATCTGGTTTTTCACAGCTTTTAAGATATTCTCTCAAATGTTTCTGCGACTGATATAAAATGTGTTACCAAGACTTTATCATATTTAAGGAAGGCATTTGAAGAGACACTCATTAGCTGGTTTAAAAAGATTAAACTTGAATTTGTAACGTAGTGTTATCAGATAGAATTAAAGGTCATCATATATGATAAGACCCTAATTCAGGTACACTATGCTTATTTTTCTTTTTATGTTTCTGACTCAACAGAAGTACTTTAAGGTAGAGGTATTTGTCTCATTGTTTGGCTTAAAAATAATTAAAAGTCAGGAAAAGAACCAAACTTTATTGAATGTTAAATAATATATAGTAACAAAATTTCTCAGTAGATTTTCACTATTTTGTGATGGTATTGTTGTGGTGGGAGATCACAAAAACCAATCATGACATAAAATGGAGGATGCTTTTCTTCCTCCAATTGTTTTTAAAACTGAAACGCACCATCACAATATTAAATGACTACAGATGTGTCGGCCTGAGATCTGTGGTCATGAAATCCTTTGAGCAACGGGTGTAGAAGCATTTAAGGACGTCATAGACCCCCTTATGAGTCCCTGCAGTTTGCTTACTGGGCAAACAGGTCGACAGATGATGCAGTCAGTTTGGGACTACACCTCATTCTCCACCACCTCGACCATCCAGGGACGTATGGATCCTGTTTGTGAACTTCAGTACAGACTTCAACACCATCAGTCCAGACATTCTCCACCAGAAGTTCACCCAGCTCACAGTGCCAGCCTCCACCTGTCAGTGGTTCACCAGCCTTCTGACTGACTGGCAGCAGCAGATAAAGCTGGGGATCATCTTCTCCCACACGAGAGCCATCAGCACCAGTGCCCACCAGGGGTGTGTTCTCTCCCCACTCACTTCTTGTTCACAAATGACTACACCTCAGCAGACCCGTCTGTGAAACTACTGAAGTTTGCAGATGACACCACTGTTATTGGTGTGATCCAGGGTAGTGATGAGTCTGCAGACAGTCAGGAGATGAATCAGCCTAACCCTCTCAAGATGGTGGAGATTACGTTGGACTTCTAGAGAACACCGACCACACTGGCTCCCCTCATCATTCTCAACAACATTGTGTCTGCTGTGGACCACTTCTGGTTCCAAGGAACCACCCTTTCTCTGGACCTAAGCTAGTCCTAAGCTACCCCTCACACAGACACTGTTCAGAAGAAGGCCCAGCAGAGACTGTACTTCCTGCAGCAACTCAAGAAGTACAACCTTCCACATGAGCTGCTGGTCATCCTCTACACTACCATTATTTAGTCTGTCCTGTGGTCGTCCATCACTGTGTGGTTTAGCTCATCCACAAAACAGGACAGGTCCAAACTACAACCAACAATTAGGTCTGCAAAAGGATCATCAGGGCTGACCTTCCCTCCATCCAGGACTTGTACAGGTCTAGGATCAGAAAAAGGGCAGCTTCTTTGCAGACCCCACACATCCGGGACACTTTAAGGTGGGCATTACAGAGCACTATTTGCAAAAACCAGCCGCCACGGAGACAGTTTCTTTCACCATGCTGTCTCTGATGAACACCTAATAGTCAGAGTTCCCAGATTGATACCATGCATACATACATGCATTAGAGAAAGAAAAAAAATTAGTTTTTCTTTTTTTTTTTATGTTTATATTTCAAATGTTTTCATTGAGAGCAAAGCAGAACAAAACCTGCCGAAGAAAGCTGATTCTGATTCTAAGTTTGACCCGTCCAGCTGAACATAAGAATAAACGCAATGATGATATAAAAAGAAGTACACTGTCATAATCTTGGCAGAAGCTCTAAGTCCTGTCATGTCTTTGTAATGGTAACATTTCTGTGTCTTTCATTCTGTGTTTAGTGGTGGATGCGTGTGTTTGTTTCTTCATGCTTCTTTATCTTTTCACTCTCTTGACTCACAAGAGATTTTCTGACCACTATCTATGCAGAAAAATCTGATTTTTTCTTCTCAGTTCTTATTTTTCTGCAAACACCCTCTCCCATGTTTCATGTAACCATCTGAGCAAAGCCGTCACAGCAAGAAACAGATAGTATCAGAAACACGCAGAGAGCTCTACTGTGACTGGTGGTTGGATTTTTGGCTAGGTCAAGAAAGATAACAGAGCAGACAAAATGTAACACAACCAGTACTCACTGGGTAGCATTTTATTCCTGAACCACCACACCAGGCGATTTCTCAGCACAACGACCAAATGATTTGTGAACTTAGAGGTTCGTTTTCTAAGTCCAGGTCAAGTCTCAAATTTCCAATCTCTGAAATTTAAATTATAATGTACACTGATGTTGGTTATTGATTTAAATCATGTTTGGCCTATCATCTGAACGTTTAGCAATTACCACTGTCAATAACAACACTTATTTAAAGAACCACTATATTCTTTTGCAGTATTTCAGTATGCAGTATGTCCAAGTTTGTGCGTACAAACAAGGAATTTAACTTTGGTTTAACTTTTTGCTCAATGCGCAAACATTTTTTAAATGAATATATATTTGGGGGGAAATTAAATATAGTTTTTATAGAAATATGTATATATCATTACAAAAGCTGATCACAAGGTCAATCTAGTGCAAATGGCATAGCGTATGGAGGGAAGGTCAGCGTTGATGATCCAATCTGCAGACCTGATTGTTGGTTGCAATCTGGCACTGTCATGCATTATTGCTGAGCCAAACCACACAGTGATGAATGAGTGCAAAACAAACTGAATAATGGTCATTCTAGAAGATGACCATCAGGATGTTGCAGGAACTAAAGTCTATGCTAATCTTTCTCCTGAACAGTGTGTTTGTGTGAGGACCATCTCAGGTACCGAGAAAAGATCATTTAAAAGAACAGTAAGTGGTCCACAACATTGTTAAAGGATGATCAGGGTAGGGAGCGTGGGGGGTATTCTCCATAGTCTTGAGCATGTTAAGCTACAGGAAGATCTTAAATATTAATTAGATAAAACCTCTTTAACCTCATCAGAGATATAAATCTGGATTTATATTCATTCATTCAAAGAAAAATATCAGAAATGGGTTAACATTGTTAAACGTCTGAATAATCAAGTAGGAGCTTTTATTTTGAAGAATGAAGTGTCTTTGCAGTGAGTAGATGTCAGCTACTCCCAGTGTTCAGTTTGTCAACTCCTTTACTATACGGCCCAGTATGTAAGGCTTTGAGGCTTTTCTTCTAACTAATTTAAGGTAGTCGGTTTTCAGGATTATGAGAAAACAATGTACTAAATGTGCATTTAACACCTTTGTTAGCACTGCTGACTGACAGTAATAAGGTCCTGGGTTAAAATCACAGTCAAGGCCTTTCTGTGTGGATATTTTTGTGAGTGCATGGGTTTTCCCTGGGTACTCTGGTTTCCAACTACAGTGCAAAAACATGCGCTTGTGATCCTGTGATGAACTGGACATCAGTCAGGGGTGTAATCCAACTTATTACTGCTGGGATAGGTTCTGCCCTCCTTGCAAGTCTGAACAAGATTAAGTGGCTATAAAGATGTGGTTGAATGGAAATGATCCACATTTTCCTTGTCACTTAGCTATTCTGTAGGAGAAATAAAAAGCCTGTTTTGGAAAAAGTACCACTGAGAAAAAGCACAGAAGTTAATTGTAAACCACCTGGTAATGACTCTGCACTTCAGTTGATCATGTTCAGCAGCAAATTTATGCCAGCCGGAAGACAGGCAGTAGCTGTTTCTTTTCCTCAGGGAACCTGGTTCATAACCCTGTGTGTACGTGCATTGGCAGTGGTAGATTATCTGTTGCACAGTTAATAAGAAAAGGGATTCAAGTGGCTTTCAGTGAGCAGACCTTTTCCCCCTCATTTGCTGACATCTTCTCCTCCCTTCACCTCACCACTGTCCTCTTCCTGCTCAAGGCTCTTTCATTAAAAATGGTTTGACTTGGTTTCGCTAACAAACACGATAAAGCATAGAAAGAGGACACCTGATCCCTCTGCTGGCGGGCAATTGATTTAAAGGAGAATAACAAAGAGGGGAATGTTGTTTCTTTATTGATTTGATGATTAGTCCAGGATACCATTAAAGACGGAGTTGATTCCTGAAAAAATGCAAAACTGTCCCCTCTTGTTTACTGAGTTTTGCTGAAAAGGACAGAGCAACAAGAGGTAGAAAATAATATTATCTCTATAATACAACGTGCATAAACATTTCTGTCAAAACAAGAATATGAATACGGATTAATACCAGAAATAATGTTACTTAAGTATTGACACGGTTTATTTAATTGATGTTACGTATTACTGTAACAAGCAATTCAAATTGATAAGAACAAACTAAAGTCAATATAGGGCATAAAGGAAGCACGATACAATTTAATATACAAACTAGGGACCCATGATAAAGAGATAAAATAAATAACAGTAAATATTGTGATGACGATATTGCTTGGGACAAACCACTTAGGTTATTCCAACATTCCCTGTAACCTTTAGCATTTTCAATCCCATAAACAAACATCATGTTCTTTGATGCTTCTTCTTTTGAGTTTAGTAAAATATCAGATAAAAGCTGGAGACACAAATTAATGCAGGTAAAGCATATTGCCATTAATATTCAAACTGAAGCATCTCTAATTTAAAGTCAGTATTAACCACTTCTTGTTTCCTCCTCTGTTTTAAATCAAGTTCTCTGATTTGCAGATTAAGGAGCGACACTGGAAGAGAGGGCGTCCCCTTTGTGATTCCTTGAGATTCAAATAAAGCCTAAATGGCTAAATGTTACTAAGCCAGGGGTCATTTATGTTAATGTGTGTCACGTGAGGTTTTGCTTTCAGCTCTTGACCAGCTCTGTTGCTACTTCTTGATAAGACATATTGGATTAGAGTTAATGAGTGAGCACATGTGCCTCTTTATGCGCAGGTAATTCAAACCTTTTTTTTCTTTTGTTTCTTTAATTACACTGCTCAAAAAAATAAAGGGAACACTCAAATAACACATCCTAGATCTGAATAAATACAATATTCTCATGAATACTTTGTTCTGTACAAAGTTGAATGTGCTGACAACAAAGTCACACAAAAATCATCAATGGAAATCAAATTTATTAACCAATGGAGGCCTGGATTTGGAGTCACAAACAAAATTAAAGTGGAAAAACACACTACAGGCTGATCCAACTTTGATGTAATGTCCTTAAAACAAGTCAAAATGAGGCTCAGTATTGTGTGTGGCCTCCACGTGTCTGTATGACCTCCCTACAACACCTGGGCATGCTCCTGATGAGACGGTGGATGGTCTCCTGAGGGATCTCCTCCCAGACCTGGACTAAAGCATCCACCAACTCCAGGACAGTCTGTGGTGCAACGTGACATTGGTGGATGGAGCAAGACATGATGTCCCAGATGTGCTCAATGATGGTCTGGGGAACGGGCGGGCCTGTCCATAGCTTCAATGTCTTCATCTTGCAGGAACTGCTGACACACTCCAGCCACATGAGGTCTAGCATTGTCCTACATTAGGAGAAACCCAGGGCCAACCGCACCAGCATATGGTCTCACAAGGGGTCTGAGCATCTCATCTCGGTACCTAATGGCAGTCAGGCTACCTCTGGCGAGCACATGGAGGACCGTGCGGCCCTCCAAAGAAATGCCACCCCACACCATTACTGACCCACTGCGAAACCGGTCATGCTGAAGGATGTTGCAGGCAGCAGATCGCTCTCCACAGTGTCTCCAGACTCTGTTACGTCTATCACATGTGCTCAGTGTGAACCTGCTTTCATCTGTGAAAACCACAGGACGCCAGTGGTGAATTTGCCAATCCTGGTGTTCTCTGGCAAATGCCAAGCGTCCTGCACGGTGTTGGGCTGTGAGCACAACCCCCATTTGTGGACGTCGGGCCCTCATACCATCCTCATGGAGTCGGTTTCTAACCGTTTGTGCAGACACATGCACATTTGTAGCCTGCTGGAGGTCATTTTGCAGCTCTCTGGCAGTGCTCCTCCTGTTCATCCTTGCACAAAGGTGGAGGTAGCGGTCCTGCTGCTGGGTTGTTGCCCTCCTACAGCCTCCTTCACGTCTCCTAGTAGAGCCTCCAGGCTCTGGATACTACGCTGACAGCGACAGGAAACCTTCTTGCCACAGTTCGCATTGATGTGCCATCCTGGATGAGCTGCAATACCTGAGCCACTTGTGTGGGTTGTTGAGTCCGTCTCATGCTACCACGAGTGTGAAAGTACCACCAACATTCAAAAGTGACCAAAACATCAGCCAGAAAGCATAGGTACTAAGAAGTGGTCTGTGGTCACCACCTGCAGAACCACTCCTTTATTGAGTGTGTCTTGCTAATTGCCAAAGATTTCCCCCTGTTGTCTATTCCATTTACACAACAACATGTGAAATTAATTGTCAATCAGTGTTGCTTCCTAAGTGGACAGTTTGATTTCACAGAAGTTTGATTTACTTGGAGTTATATTGTGTTAAGTGTTCCCTTTATTTTTTTGAGCAGTGTATTAAACCCCATTCACGCTCTGCTTTTCAATAACCACAAACTAAGGTGAGACTTGTTTTGTTTGTTTGTCTGCTTCTTCTTCAGAACTGAGAAGTCAGGATCTCATGCTCAGCTGTTTTACAGGCAAATGGAGAATTATCTCTTAAAGACAGACATTACCAGAGTCTGAAATAAACAAACACAAATACATCCATGCAGAATAAACTGCTTAATATAGAAATAAGCAGAACTCTAATTACACCCAACAGGAACTCACGTATTCAGTACTCACAACTACTCTTACACATAAACAGCTGACTGCCTCCTAATAAGTGAGAAAAAACGTCTCACTGAAAAGGGGAAACAACAGTAACTTCACTCCATAGTCTAGTCATTTGTCTTGCCATGTGATAAACTCCGAGGAGCTGTCACAACAAAGCCTTGTATAGTGAGTACCAGAGAAATCAGTTAACATAACATGATTTTAGTTCTGTTATTTACAAGTTGAGAGTGCACGTAAACCTTGGTGCGATGGTGACACTCCCATTCAAGAGGTGTCATACTTAAATTGACAGAAATAAAGAAACAAACAACCAAACCGAACTGCAATAGCCTGCCAACCCTCTCAATGAACCCTGCCTCTTCCTCGTTGAGCATCAGTTCTTGACAACTATGCACACGGGGGCAAATTTACAAAGATGCTGTTTTTGGTGCATGTTTTGTGCTTCGTTTGTAAACTGGATTGAGAAAACAGATCAGACCTTCATACACACTCCAGCAGAGTTTTGCACCTATTTTTGTAACAGTAATCCTTGACTCAGCCAAATACACAGTTGTTACAGAAGTAGCACAAAAATAAAGAATATTTCCTAAGCATGCTTAAACATTCACATTAGCATGCTTAGATGGCACAGCGCATTAGTCATTTCTTATTACATTCCCACTCTAAGTTATCTGCCACATAAATTGCTAGTCCACTAGATGGCAAATAAAAAAATAGAATTAACCACACCCGAACATATATAGTGAACAACTGAGCAATTACAACACAGCTCAAATCTAGCCTTTCTGTTTCCAGTCAGCTGGGACTTATTAAACCCTTTCATTTACTGATCTTCTGCAAGTTGAGAAAAACAGTATTTCTGTATAAGCAGAAGTTTTAGCAGTTTGTTGGTCAGAACCATTCAAGTATGTGTTAACACCATGGCAAGGAGGCATAACGTCACCAATGACCTAGTCAACATGTAAGGGATTTAGGCTCATTTATAATACTCCACCGCACCCTGAACACAACCCTCCCACAGCAAAATACGAAAGTGGCAGCATCATGTTGTGGGGATGATTTCTTTTAGCAGGACATGGGAGCTAGTCAGAGATGATAAGAAGATGGATATAGCTAAATACAGGGCAATCCTGGAAGAACAATGGTGTGCTAAAATGGCCTGCTATATACTCCTCTGTTCATTTGGCCCGCCGCTGGTTTATACTGTGTGTTATGCCAAACCTGTCCATGACTGATTGCTCGTTTCATGCCATGTATGTTTTGTTCATGTGAAGCCGAGCCTGTCTAAAATCATGCCTGTATTTGCTACTACCTGTGTTTTTTAAATTTGTTTTTTTTTATTAAACCTGTGTACTCACCAGGCTCTCCTGCCTGCCTGCCTGCCTGCCTGCGTTTTGCATCACATTCGAAGAGCCACCTTTCTGACACCTCCTCTATTCAAAAGGAAAAAAACTTGGCAGCACATCTAATATTTGATTAATTGTTGCCAGGTTTCTGAGATGTCCAATGTGTAACAATTGATTTTGAAGCATTGACACCTAAGTCCATACAAAATGTAATCCTGGAGAGTAAATATAAAAAAGCCTACATTTATTCCAGTGTACTTTGAGCTTGGCACAATCAATGTCAGTTTGCACACTATCCTATGCTGCTTTAAAGGTAAAATGCAGTTCAGTGGCTCAAATAAGCAGTAGAATAATGAGAGCAACAGCTAAAGTAAGTAAAAACAATAACAGGAGTTAGTCTGGTTTTATATCACACGTATATATATATCTGTCCTGCGTCAGTTTGCAGACAGAGCTCGTAGCATTGCGGTAATTTGTCTACCACAGCATTTTTATACTCTGCTGTGTGATGTTGGGACCCAGCCATGGATTTCAACATTAAACTCTGGTACACTCTTCTGGAACTTTCAAAATAAAGTGCATTTAACCTACTTCCGGCACAGTCAAGCAAACTGTAACAGCGGAGTTCCCATGATGCCACTGTCTGTATAAGAGCACCCCCTCTCCTACAAGTCTCCCTCTTTGCGGGACCGGGATCGGAGAGGCAGCGCGCTAATGTCTCTTTGCTGTCAAAAAGACATAACTCTTCAACTGGATCCAAGAGTGTCATAAGATCACGCGATCATATGCACCAGTTAAGTACGAGTGAATAACTGTTTGTGGATCCAGTATTCATTCATAAAAAAGGGAAATTTAGGTATAAGCATTGCCTGACTTTCTCTCTGAGGGCTGCAGAAGCAAACGGTGTTCCAGAGAAGCCCCTGCAGAGACGCTGTCTCCCAGTCTGGAAGGAAGACAGCAGAGATCGCATCAACGTGTTAACGTGCAGTGTGGTTGGCGGACACAACGAGCCGTCTTTCATCCACAGCTACGAAGGTTAACTGGAAGCTAACAGTTGTTGACTGTGGACGTTTCTTCAAACTTCGCCGCCTTGGACAACGTTCCTCACCACAGTTCATGAGGTTAAGTGTTTGGGCAGAATAATATAGAAGAGATTTAGACTGAAATGATCTAAACGTTTTTCATTTTATGAAGTTTGGTTTTGTGTTCTTTGTTTGTGTGTTTTTAAAGTTAAGACAAACTTTACTTGAAGGGTGATTTTAAACAGAACATTGATCATAATGCGCCGTCCGCGCTTATGCATTTTAACCCTTTTATTAACCCTGGTATTTTAAAAGTGTGTGTTTGATTCTGGTGCTGAGCTATCAGCTTATTTTGTTTGCTTTAACAGCTAAGAACACGTGCTTGTTGCTAAAGAGTATTTAACAGAAAGGTTGTTAGTTTTCAATCTAGTAAATAATAGTCCCTAAACATCATTTTACTAAATTTGATAACTAAGTAAACACCATTAAGCCCATTTCTCCAGAAAGATTTGGCTCTTTTCCAAAATACTCCCTTAATAATATTTCCTTAAATAATATTTTAATAAATAAAGACAGCTAATTAAACACCGTTGAGAATTGCTCGTCCAGAAGGTTGGTTTTATACAGCAAATTATTCTTTAAAATAATATTTCATTAATAATATTTTATCTGATCTTGATTGTGAAGGGTTGTCTAAAGGTTTGCTGATTATTTTCTAAGTTAGTTCCAAGACTAACTTAACTTCACCTCCAGATTCTTCAAGATAATCCTTGGTTCTCAAACATAAACATTGTATGGTAATGTTGCATCACTCTTTTGGTCATAATTTCCAATCATCTTTAATCAACTTGTTTATATTGTACATAGCCCATTAGTCTTGATTATTCTTTAATTCTGCTTGGTAGTTTAGTTGGATTGTTTTAGCATAGTAAAGAGTTTGTTGATTGAAATATGTTTGACTTTAAGTTGACTTATTTTTGTTAATAAATTCTTGTATTTTAAGAAATTGTGTGAATTCATTCCATATATGTGCAGAGTTTATGCTGTTCAATAATGTCAGAGCTCGTCTCACCCTTTTCTATTTTGTCCTAATACCATCGCCTTACTGGGCTGGTATTCACAGGACAACCCTTAACAGACCGAAATATTATTTGATAAAATATGAATATAAAATATTAAATAATATTCTCAGATTCATAATCCCAACAGTGATTATCAGTTGATGTCTTCACTCGCAGTAACAAGGACTCTCTGTTTGTGTAACTAAATCACTGCAGCCAAACGAATTCTCACAGGTCCACATTTAACACTAAAGGTGGTCTATTCACATTGTGTCACGTTACAACTGCAAACCTCACTGGACTGTTTGGTGCTTTTTCCACTAAACCAGTTTCAGTGCTTGACTGGTGCTACTGCTTACTTACTGTGGATTTAAAGAATTTGGCAAACCCAGATTATGATGCCATGGCTTTGTAAGCTCCTGAGAGGGTAATTCACTACATCTGAGTTAATAGTTAAATGTATTTAAGGCAAAACGCTCAAATAAACTGCTTGCTTGTGTGACATCATGGATTTAATTGTGATTTTATGACAGACCAACACAAAGTTATGTGATACCAAGTTTTCAGGGTTACTTACAACTGAAATCTGATGGTGTGGCTTGTGTTTGTCTTCTGTCTCATTTGCTCTAATATCCCTATATAAAAGCCAGTGAAACTAATTGCTTTCAGGGTCCGTTTGTGTCAACCCAACCAAAACATGGCCATCCACCTAAACTGGAAGGCTGTGCAAAGAGTGTATTAATCAGAGAAGCAGACAAGAAGTCCATGGTAACTCTGGAGGAGCTGCAGATATCCGGAGTTCAGGCGGTACAATCTGTTGCCTGACAACTATTAGTTGAGCACTCAACTAACCTGTTCTTTATGGAAGAGTGGCATGAAGAAAGCCATTGTTTGGGCAGTGGGTGCAAAATACTTGAGGCAGGAGTGGAGATTCAAAGCATACCTGTGTGTTAGAAAGGCCCAGTCAAAGTAAAGGCCTTCAATTCAACTGAGAATCTGTAGCAAACCTTGAAACCTGCCGTTTCAAATAAGGTCCTTTTCCAAACTGACTGAGCTAGAGTTATTTCACAAAGGATAATGGGCAGAGATTTCAGTCTAACGGGCAAAGCTGGAACAGAAATACCACAAAAGACTCATTAGTTTTAACTGCAAAGTATTGACTCAGGTCAATACTATGACCTGAGGAAGAAGAGATTTGGATTTCCCAAACCAGGTTATGTGTTTAATAAAAAGGGGTAAAAAAAAAAAACAACAACAAAACAGCCTATAGAAATAGACTGCAGTCTGTCTTTCCAGAGAAGCTCTCCACCTCCTTCCAAAGAGGGAGCAAGGAGCAGAGTTCAGGACTGAGAAAGGCTGACTGCAAAATGCACGCCACACATTTCAGATTTTTCTTTAAAGAAATTTTTAAAGCTTTCTGCTTCAGAATTATGACGTTACCTACCTTGTGTTGAACTATCACATCAAATCTCTAAAAACACATAGAAGTTTGTGCTGGCAACTGCTGTACAAATACTTCTGCAGGGCATTGTAACACTAACAGGAAGCAGTCTATATATTGTGAAGCACCCCGCACTTCTAAACCGGCAGCTTTCTAGCAGAGTGGTGGTTACATGCCGTGTTGAGCTTCTTGGAGAAAAGCACGGCAATAACTCAACAGCTGCAAGCTGAGTTAGGATGTTCCTGCAACAGCTGCTGCAAGCTGCAGGAGAACAAGGCTTTCATTTTTGTTTATTTGTCAATTCAAGAGGTAACATTAAAACCTGGCCATAAAATGTTAAGATGTTTTTTTAAAAGGATGAAACCCGTCATGCCCGGTGACTGAACAATTCACACTCTTAAAAATCCTTAATGCCTTTTTAGACAACAACTCCTGTTCCAGGAAGGCTGTGTGAGGGTTTACCTTTGAAATCCTTTGAATCAATCTGAGATATGAGGTCTGAAATAATTTTCAGGGCAGCTGTAACTCGCCATCAGCCACTACTCTGCCTCATGACTGCAGTTCCCATTTCATAACACGGTGCAAAGGTTGCATGAGAGGAGAGAGGCAATAAGGAGCTACAGTATGTAAAATTTTTTATAACTTTACAGTCCAACCTGTCATGATGATTTAGTTTACTGCAACAAAAGCCTAAGAACTGTTTCCCAGTGTTGCCTTCATTCAACGCTGTGGGGAAACACCCAGTGGAGTAACTCAGGATATTCACCTCTCTTTGTTAATGACCTCTCACATAATTATCAGAGCAGATGCCTCAGCTTTCAGATATGAGATCTTCTGAACTTGAAAGCTAGAACTCAATGTGGTTCTACATGAGTCTGGATCAGGCACTTCTTATCATTTAGAGGCTTAGAGAGGATCACGACTTCTGTCTGTAAAGACTGTTCCTCTTTTGGCTCAAACCTTTAGGCCTCTTTCCCATCATCATTACATTAATCTGCAACTCAATGGCCCCCACACCCCCCCTTCCTCCTTCTTTCCAGTTTGCAGAACGTCTCTTCATCACTCTTCCTCCCAGTCCTTCAATAACAAACTACAACTTACTTTTAGGCCTCGTAGGGGCGTTTTCCAGCAAGTCAGTTCCAGTGCTTGACTGGTGCTATTATTTACTTACTGTTTATTTAAAGAATTTGGCAAACACAGATAACGATGCCATGGTTTTGTAAGCTCCTGACAGGTTAATTCACTACATCTGAGATAAGAGTTTACTGTATTTCATGGCAAAACCCTTAAACAAACTGCTGCCTTGTGGTAACATAATGCACAAATCAAAAGAAATCACACAGGATATCAGGAAGGGAGTTGTCAACTTCCACAAGTCTGGTTCATCCTCGCGTACAAATTCCAGATGCTTGAAGGTGCCACATCCATCTGCTCAAGCAATTACATGCAAATATAAACAGGATGAGAATGTCAAGACATCATGTGGTTCTGAAGGGAAACGGGTTCTGTGTCCCCGAGATGAACATGCTTTGGTGTGAAATGAGTGTAAAGTTGTTAACAAAATGTCAGTAACCTGAACTAAAAGGCCACTCAGAGAGGAAGAATCCAGTACTACAAAAGCAAAATAAGGAGCCAGATTACAGTTTACAAATGCACTCAGGGACAAACCTTAATTTTGGGTTTGATGAAGGTAAAATAAAAATGTGTGACCATAATGACTGTAGTTACATTAGGAGAAAAAAGGTGAAAGCTTGCAAGGCTGAGAAAACCATCCTAAATGTGAAGCACGTGAGTTGGAGCATCATGTTTTTTGGGTGTTTTGCAGCAGGAGGGACGGGTACACTTTACAAAAGTGTTTTACAAAAATTATGTGGAAATATTGAAGCAACATCTGAAGACATCAGCCAGGAAGTTAAATCTTGGGGGCAAATGGGTCATCCAGATGGACACTACCACCAAATTAGTTATGAAGTTGTTTAAGGAAAACAGAATCAGTGTTTTGGAGTCGTCATCACAAAGCCCTGATCTCAGTCCCTTGTGTAAGCAGGGCAGCCTAGCTCAGCTACACCATTTCTGTCAGGAGTCATGGGCCAAACGTTCTCACAAACTATTGTGAGACATTTTTGGGCAAATACCAGGTCAATGTATGAAAATTATACAAAACTAGAAAAAAAAAACTTCTTTCTCAATATTGAAGCATTTATCAGATATAAATAATTTAGGTAATCCTAACTCAGCTAAACCAGGAAAGGTTTATTCTAATTTAATGTTAGACTGCTAGAAAAAAACCTCAAGTATTTTTTTTACATGGTGTATGTAGAAATCTGGTTTCAACTGCAAGTATTTGAATGTAAGCCCTATTTAGGCGTATGTGCATTTTTGCACGAGTGTGTCTGGCAATGTGTCCGGATCATTACTCACCGGCAGGGTAGACTCCCCATAGACTCAGAGATACAGGCTTTATCTCACCCTGTCGACCCCCGAGAGAGTGTAACGAGAGAGGGTCAGAGCAGGGGGGGGAACATATGGAACATAATACAAAAGACAAGGGTGGGAGAAAATAAGAGGGAGGGAAAACAGAGAGAGAGAAAAGAGGCAGCAGGGGGAGAAAGGGAACAAGAACACAACATGAAAGAGGCCCAAGAATAAGCAGGCAGGCAAGACAGACATCAGTCCTTTTAAGGAAAGTCTTGATTGATAAAAATCTTTCTCATCTGCAAGAGCCTTAAGCCAAATCCCCAGAGAGAGAGAGAAAACATGACCAGCACAATGTTGTCTTTGGCAAAATCAGAGGATTTCACTCATCACTAAGGGTGGTATCAATCAACAAAGGTTATGGAGTTATGGTTTAAAATCTGCTACAATAATACTGTTTACAGTGCTACAGTGTTAGATTCTTTTATTGAGATGCCAAAGAAAGTTCCTGAAAAATCAGAGCTTTCTCCAGCTGTGAGAGGGAGGATAACTGTCATAATTTTACGGGTGATTAGCTGGAAGTTGACTTGAGCTGCAGGTTAGCCAGTCGGGTGTATTTGACGAGCAACAATGATAGTTTTGAACAGTTTTACAGTGCACTGCTGAACAAGAACCAAGAAGTTAAGGAAATAATTATTGTTGTACATATATTCAGATATTAAAAGAGTTTTAATTTTAGTATTTAATTATATATTTCATCCACTGTGTATGACTGAATAATTAGTTACACATTTATTTACTAAGTGTTTATTTTCTATTTTATTCAATTTGTGTCTTTTTTGTTTGTTTCTGAATAACCTTTTTAAATTGCTACCCTTTGTTCCCTCCATAGTTTGGATATATTTTCTTTTACAAAAAGCATAAAGACATAATCGTGTGGAAACTAAGGGAGGACGACCCATCAGTCTCATTAAGGTAACACTGTTTTAAGACTACAGTTGGCAAACTACGAGCAGCATATCTGCTAAGCAAGCTAGCTACATTAATTATAATTCGAGAAATGAAAAGCATTTAGACAATAAACTCTATTTAACTTATGGTTGCTGTTGTTTACCTGGTGGGTGGTTATGCTCACAGGTCAGCTCAGTTGGTTTTAATGTGTTTTTGTGTAATGAAAGTTTAGAAGCAGCTTGAAATGTTCACACCGCTGTCTCTGCAATAACAGAGAAAATAAAGAGTGCTTTTAGAGCTCAGCCGTTTATTTATATGAGACGGGTCTGCTGAATTAAATTGATATCGAAGCAAAACAAAGTCCAGTGCTGGTCACAATATGCACGACTACGTGGTTCAAATCGGCTAAATTCCTAATTTTGCTTTTGATGATTCATTATTGCTTCATGCATCTCTTTATGCTTTATGCAAGTGCAAATACCCCTCATGGCTGGAACGTTTCAGTCAAACAATGAAGATGTATGGAAATATATGCATCTAAATGTATATTAGATTTTTTGTAACTCTGAGTGCTTTGCAAAGCCCTGTATCTGTCTCTGACACCCTCCTAAGCTTTCCAAGAAATATATTCAACTGGAAAGCTTCGATTTTGCCTGCAGTAGAGCTGGGAAACAAAACGAGCTGCCCGAATGCTGCAATTAGGCTCTGGTGCTGTCACAATAGGAGAGAAAGGAGGTGCATAAAAAGGCTTCTTGTAGCTGTAAAAGGACATATAAAAGGTTGCTTAAAAAGGCAGTCGGCTTTCATCGACAGGCTGCAAACGCTGCTGAGGTGGACAGAGGTAGGGTGGCCTGTGGTAATTAGTATGTAAATGACCCACAGTGTTTGGATCAGAGGCAGGGATGCAGTGGAAAGCTCTGTCTCCACAGCACAAAGTGATGCAAGC
This sequence comes from Girardinichthys multiradiatus, assembly GCF_021462225.1. Classification (NCBI taxonomy): domain Eukaryota; kingdom Metazoa; phylum Chordata; class Actinopteri; order Cyprinodontiformes; family Goodeidae; genus Girardinichthys; species Girardinichthys multiradiatus. The sequence continues at coordinate 32,152,950 of NC_061807.1, forward strand.
TGCTGCTTAGACGAAGAAGGGAATATGTGTCAATATGTCATTGTTAAATTATAACCAATTCAGATTAGTGTATGCAGTTGACTCAGCTCGTTCTGTCTGTGTATACCTAAAGCCGTTTTTCAACACGAGCGGCATGAATGTTGAAAAAACTATGTTTCTTTGCCCCTAAGTAACTGATCAGACTAGATGCAGATGTAAAACATAATGATACATCAGTTGAAATAAGTAATGGCCAACCAATAATTCTACATTCGGGTCTCGCAGATGTCTTTGTAAGCTATAATATTTTGTATATTTTTTTTAAATACAACCAAATGATCAATTGTATTTTAAATGGCAAACACTGTGGCTTAAATAAATAAAACACTGGTAAAAAATTGTCAAATAAACAGCTGGACCTGAAGGTAAACACCAAAACCTAAACAAATTAATGAAAATCCCACTTCTGCTTTTTGAAGAAAGCATAGGTGACCTAAGATTTCCTGCTATATGGCTACGGTGACTTTGGATGAGACAAACACAGTGGAGGCTACAGTTCTTACTGTTTTTGGTGTAACACGTTTTCCTTCCACTAAACTTTAATATTCTTGGCTTTCTTAGCAGTGACTGTCTGCTGGACATCAGCCATCCCAATGATGATTTAGGTCATAATATAACATTATGTATTAAAAATCCACCTTTTTTAATCTTATGTAATCTTATTTATCTGTAATTAAAATAACTTATTGACAGTACAAGTACACTTGCCTAACAGAATCACACTGCGTTGTTTGTTTTTTTTCCAAAACATTTTGGCTTATCATGTTCGACCATTCTCCAGTGCCAAATCATTGCACACTGGTTCCTTCTAGGCCTTGCCAAGCCACAGTAAAGTACAGAAGACTAATCATTTCCGATCACTTTCTTTCTGCAGCCATGAGGGAAAGAGTGTAAAGAGACACACGCCCGCACATATCAGATCAGAGCGTCCTCATAGTGACAGAGAGATTTTATTCCCACAAACAGCAGAGCAAACAGCAGAGCAAGCAAAGTCTTCCACCAGAGGGTGAATTCACACTCCCTTTTTCATGTAGTCTAACAGAGGAATGATGCAGAGGAGAAAAGGAAAATCTCCCCAGTTTTTGCATAAGGGATGAGTTCAAGTGCTTTAATATTTCTGAATGGTGTAGGTTTTTCTTTGTTTAAATTACAGGATTTTGACAGGTTTTTTGCTCCTCTGAATGGCCTCTAGCAATTTTCTAACTTGGTTTTAGGGTTGAGCTTCCCTTGAAGCTGGTTAAGCTTTAAAATTCAGGTAGGAAAAGTCAGGGTTAATGCAAGTGGTGAATCTGAATCATGTTCATAGGCTGCAAGTTTGTTCTTCACTCACCGCTGTTTCTTCAAAGTCTCAGAGATATGCATAAGAAGCCCTTTGCTATTGTGCACAGACTGCAAACAGAGCAACTGTCATTCTGCAGAAGTGACCAGATCAATAAAAGACAACTGCAAGGGTCATGGTGTAAAATCTCCACATCCAACCCCACTTTCTTAATTTTTTTTGTAGAAATTTAATAGACAAACATCTACAACTAAAACAATTTCACTACCTTTACCTCTCACATTGAAATCAGAACATTTTCTTGGGATTGCCTTTTTAAAGTAAAGGATCCTGTAAAACAGAGCTTAAACGTCTCAGAGACGGCCAGGTGCTTTGAAGAAAGTTAACATCTGTAACCAAAACCAGGAGACAGCCACTACTTTGCTGATGTCTGGAGTAGACCTAAACCATCACCTTTAGATGATTGGAAATAAGTTTAAGAAGCAACCTAGGAACCACAAAGGTTAAAGCTTGCCATGAATTGGAAACTGTTGGAGCAACAGTCTCTGTCCACAGTGAAGAAAGCTGAGCATCAACATGGGCCTAGAGGGTGCAGACGAAGACAAGGCTGCTGTTGTAAAATCATTTCTTTCAAGTCAAATAACAAACGTTTTTTGATGAGGTTTTCAACCTGAGAACACTTTGCAGTCATGCTGGGGGCCTGTTTTGCTGCCAGTAGAACTGATGCATCGGTATCTGGTTTGTTTAAATCTGGTCACAATTTTAGGTACCAACAAGACAATCACACTAAATGCATGTTATAACTTGTTCTCGAATGGGTAATGGAACCTATGAGCTTCTAAAAAGGCCTTCCAAAAGCTGCACATTTTGTCTGTATCACGTCAGAGCTTCCCTAAAGGAAACATGCCCTATTGCTGAACAGAGGAACTGTGTGTTTCTGTTTCTGAGCATGAGGTCTGCCCTTTGCATTGTGTTTGTGGGATGCAGACAGCTAATCCCTAATGGCCACAGACCCTCTGACCATAAAGCGGATTAATTAAGACGCCAGACAAGAATCTCCACGGGGTGGACGCTGCCTGCACCTCCCCACTTACTTGTACACACCGTGCAGCCAAGCAGACACTAAATTAATTAATAAGTAAATAAAGCTGAGGGATGCTGTGGGTAATATTCAGTTACACAAACAGATGCTGGTGAATTACAAATAAAAAGTGGGTAAAGTCTCAGTGGTGGGTTAGATGTATGCATAAATGTTTAACAATTCTTTTCCTAAACGTAATTAAATTACAAATATATGCCAAAATCTGACAGGGTGAATAGTTTGCAGCATGGTCTCTTCACTCCAGTGCTAGGCAGTTAGGGCATCATCATTATTATTGGTTACGTTATTATTTGCTCATTTAGCTTTTTTTTTCAGTTATTTATTCATACTAGACTTAATTTATCATTAGTATTGCCATTATTATTATTATTGGTAGTTGTCATATTGGCTTTAACAGATTTGACCCACATGCAGAAAGCAATTCAGGAGACAAAGTTTTTTGGTAAAGTGTTTATTTACAGTGCAGTGGTGTGGGCAGGGAAACTGGAACCAGGAAACCAACTGTAAAATAAACAGGATGGTAAGCAGGAAATACTCGAAGCCGTCGGCGAGTCCCAGACTCGGAGACCTTTGCCGAATGTCTTCCCCCTCTCTCTGCCCCTATTTCCTGTGTGCATACTGTCGGTAAAATTGAAAAATAAAGGCCCCTAGTGCCGCACAAAATAAATAAATAAAAACTCCCATTTGCAGTTTGCCACAAGCCATGTAGGGAACACACCAAACATGTGAAAGAATGTTCTCTGGTCACGCAAAACATGTGGCAGAAAATTGAGGGTTGACATCACTATCGCCACAGAAACACATGGTGATGATGGCATCATGATTTGGGGAAAATGTTGTTCAGCAGGGCCAGTGAAGCTGGTCAGAGTAGATGGTCCAGACCTAAATCCAATTGAGAGACTTGATCTTCAAAAACATTCTCCATCCAATCTAACTGAGCTTAAGCTATTCTGCAATGAAGAATGGGAAAACATCTCAGACTGTAGCTGAGCAAAGCTGGTAGAAAAATCCCCTGAGACTAGCAGCTTTAATTTTAGTGGAAGCTGGTTCTACAATGTACTGGCTCAAGGAGGCTGTGTGCCTGTCCCACTTTTCAGATCTTTTATTTCGAAAAACATTTTGAAGACCATGTGTTGTTGTTAGTCATGAATATAGACTCATTTACGTTGGTCTATGAACTAAACACTGGACTCACAATGGCTTTCATGTGTTTATCCCTGATTCGTTTACATTTTAAATGTGATCTGTGTGAAAAAGTTAATGACAGAGAAGAATGGGTAAAAAAGTGTCAAATAAAACAGGCTACAACCATTTTGTGAGAAACAGTAACCTAGCTAACTATTCATCTATGTTATTTGAACGGTTTTGTTTCCTACTGGCACAACATAGGTTTTACAGTGTTTCTGATTAGACTGGTGACTTGTCCAGGGTGTACCCTGCCTCTTGCCCATAGACTGCTGGAGGTAGGCACCAGCTTCCCCGCAACCCACTATGGAATAAGCAGTAGAAAATTAATGAATGAGTGACAAGATATTTCTCCAAAACTGTACAGTAAAATATTTATTATTTTACATAAAACATTAATGTGAAAGTTGTAAAAATGTAATTAATATAAATGTTCTAATGTTCTGTAGGTTCCTTTTCTGTTTTCCTCTTATTTTCTCAACCGTTGCCAGGATCAGCGTCCTTTCTGCTCCATTACTGTAATGCACCTTGAATGCGAGACGCTAATCTTTAAGAGAGAGCTGGTGTCGGCTGGCGTTACCGCGTATTTCTGACTGTCGGCTCACTTAACTGCAGTTTTCTTCTGTACAACAAGCCCTGCAGTTCAAGCGGCCGCTTTAGTCAGCGCTAACCAATAGGGAAACATCTTACATCGTTCGTCTTTAGGCCCCGCCCAGGATGTTCATGTTTCCAGAACTCAAAATTCTTTGAGTTCAACCAACAGAGAGCGTCAAAACCAAAAGAGCGAGAGTCGTAACCAAAGATTTTTGACATGCGCAAATAAAAGTTTGTTTTGCAAATAGCTTTTTTCTCTTCGTGAGAAAAAATTTGTCATTTTAATCAGAAAAAGTTTTTTCAAACAATTATTTTTTCTCCCCAAAATAAAATATTCCATAAAAATAAAAAAAAATTGTTACAACTCTGAAAGTTTTGATCACAACTTAATATTTTTTGATTAAGATTAGTTTTTTTTGATGGAATATTGCAAAAGTTTTGACCACAATTTATTTTTTTGATTAAGATTATTTTTTTGTTTGATTGAATAGTATTGAGACAAATTTACCTCCATATTGGATCGATATGTTTACAGAATAGTCGTGAAGTTTTAGGGGCTACAAGAGCAGGACATAGAGCGGATCATTTAAAGGTCAAATCAATGGGTGTGTTTTGTAGATGGCATGTAAAGAGTGAAGCAACTCAGAAATAAATGTGGCATTCAGTTTTGAGTTAATCATTACCTGTGGTTATTTAAAAAACTTTGCCAACATTGTCTTATGAAAATAAGGGCCTTGGTTAGAACAATTACCGACAAGTGTGGTTTTCTGCTCACAATCGAACTTCAGTCTTTTTTTTCCTCTAGAGCTTTTATAATCACACGATTTTCCTGTGTCAAAGTGTGAAATTTCAAGCTTTACTGAGGGCTTTCTAGCTGGACTGTTAATGAAGCTCATGTGAAGTAAATAACAGGCGCTGAAAATAAATTTACCAACCACTGGAATGAAACCCGGGTCAAAGACAGGAGAGAGCAAGCTCCCTTTATTCTTAATCCTGTTGAGTTTTCTCACTGATACAGTTTTACAGCAGATTTAGCATGTAATCTGTCAGCATTTTAATCTGACAGTCCAGTTATTACATAGTCCAATAATAGAAACGTTCTTAGTTTTTTTTTAAACTTAAAGAACCTCGGAGCTCTACAGCATCTTTTTTTAACCCAGATTTTTTCCTGCAGTCCGCCTTTAATTAATTGTTTAATAGGTAAATTAAAGACCAACCTCATTTAACTTTAAACTATGGAACTTTGAGCTACTTTTGAGGGTTTATAGGGAACATTAATAGTTCTATTAGTTTCAGAATATTGATTATTAGAATTGATTATCGGTCAATAATGAAGAACTCAGAAGACAACTGTAATATTTTTGCTAAAAAAAAGCAAATGATGGGGCCAGTCCGATCCAATGACCGTATCAGAGCTGACGTCATCCTTGTACTGACAACACCGATCCATCCACAGATCCAGAATCCATGCTCTTGTGTTGCTGCAGATCGTATTTTATTTTATTTTGATTTGGTAGTTTTAGCCTACATTGTACATTTAAATAGTAAAATACACATTATTTTCATGAACTGAAGTTTTATATATATGAATAAATGTATTAGTCAGATTTTCCTTAGTAACTTAAACATTACTCAGATATGTTGATAGTAAAGCACACAATCAGTTTACATCTAGTATGGTGAGAAACCTTTACTGTAAAAAACCTACAACTCGTTTGCAACCTACAGTGCAGTAAGCATAAATTCAAAGTGTACCCAGCCTGCCTATAAAGATAAAATTTACAGTTAAGTCTCCAAACTTTTTTTGCAAATTTATGTGCAGGAGGCAAGAGCTAAGACATTATTTTCTATCAATTCAATTCAATTCAGCTTTATTTATATAGCGCCAATTCACAACACATGTCGTTTCAAGGCACTTTACAAAGTCAGGTTCATACATTCCAATTAATCCTAATCATTGAACAGTGCAGTCAGACTCAGTTATTTATTCAAATTGGATAAAAAGTTTTTCTATCTAAGGAAACCCAGCAGTTTGCATCCAGTCAGTGACTTGCAGCATTCCCTCCTCCTGGATGAGCATGTAGAGACAGTGGACAGTCACTGGTGTTGACTTTGCAGCAATCCCTCATACTGAGCATGCATGTAGCGACAGTGGAGAGGAAAAACTCCCTTTTAACAGGAAGAAACCTCCAGCAGAACCAGGTTCAGTCTGAGCGGCCATCTGCCACGACCGACTGGGGGTTTGAGAGAACAGAGCAGAGACACAAAAAGAACAAAGAAGCACTGATCCAGGAGTACTTTCTATGGGAAGGAAAAGTAAATGTTAATGGATGTAGCTCCTTTAGTTGTTTCACCTAGAAAGAAAGAACAGATTAACTCTGAGCCAGTTTTCAAGGTTAGAGTCTGAAAGAGAGCACATATAATTAGTTACAGTAAAAGCTCAGTCAATCGCCATGTCTAGGAGAGAGAAAGGGTTAAACACTAAAAGACAGGGCCGTGTGGATCATCTGTAGAAGGAGAGCATTAAGTTGTTGCCAGCAGAAGCTTGGACGATTCCCCTCTCCAGAAAGGTGTCACAGGTAGACACAGAGTCAGGCCAGGTGTAGCTTCTAGGAAGAGAAAACAGTTTTCTAGCAGTTTAACTTTCGAAGTGAGATGCCCTGCTCCCATGTGTAAAAGTATTATCTGCAGGATTACACCTAGATCCAGCTAAGCACCAGCCTGATGTCCAGATAACAGTAAATCAGTCTTCCTTCAGGAAATATAACAGGGACTGACCTGATGTAATGTTATAGGCAGACGAGATCATGGTGTAGTGTGGACTTAGGTAAATCCTCTTGTGCTATTTTATGACAACCAGACGGTCTTCACCTTGATAACTGCATACTCATCCTGAGTTGGTGTCCGGTAAATGATACAATGTTTGATCCCATCTCTTTTTATCTGATTGCCACAGAAACGTCATTCGATGTTTTCAAAAACCCTTCGCGTGATCGCTCCTGTCTGATCATCTGCTCTGCATCTCCTCCAGAGCGGCCGACAGGAAGTTATCTGACGTACGATTGAAAACACCACATAGAGGAGCAAAAAGGAGCGTCAGCAGCAAACAGGAAGACTAACTGGAATACAGAAAGTTGTTTCATTCTCTTAAGCGTTCAGCCTCTGACATGGAAAATAAAGAACTTGCAAATGTTTTGCAGTCTATTAAAAGACATTGACAGAAAATAAGAGTATTTCAATCTAGAAAACACACAGAAAGCCGGGACTCGCTCTGCTAAACGCTAATAAAAGTAAAAACTGTTTAAAAACATATCACCATGACATATTCTTGACCTCATTTCACTGAAACAGTAAATTCCTATTTTATTGAGACTCTATGGTGTGTGTTTATTACTGTAACAACTTATGATTTGGTGTTTGATATAAATATAAATACAAATACAAATTGTTTAGTATTAGAAGTGAATATGTTCAAATTTCTCTCTGTCCTAATCAGATTTTTTAAGCTCATTTAGTAAAAAAAACTTTCTGGCTTCAGTACCATCCAAGGAGCAGATACTGACTGGATTACAGAAAACTGTCACAACAGAGAGTTCTGGTGAGCCAGAGTTTGCTTAACGGCCACAGCCGCACAGATAAACTGAGCGGCTGTGGCCGTTAATAATGAATAATGCATTTTCAGCAAGGCCGTCCAGATACAGGATTTTTGCTCACATAATCTTCCTTTCCCCAGCCGTTTTTTAATCCACCGTCTGCTGGAATCTGGCTATCGGACATCTACAAGTAGATGAAAACGTTCGCACCAAGGGCGACCTCCTGGAGCTGGGCCCAAACCCTGACAAAACCCTCGTCCATCTGTCTTCGTCTGGTAGCGGCTGCTGCGGTCAAAAGCGCACTTAATAGGCCAACACTAAAATGGAAGCTCTTTTTATTTTTCACATGGGATAAAGAGCACTTCTGAATTTATCTGCCAGTAACATTGTGGAGCTTCTCTTGGTTGAGGAACAAACCTTTCACCAAATCTCTGATACAAAAGGTAACTCTTCCTTCTGCTGATGAAATTAATATGACCCAATCACATTAATCTTTTGGTTCTGAAAGTAGTTCACATGCCTGTAATATCACTTCTAAAGTAGAAATGTAGCTATTTTCATTGGTGTTTATGAGATGGTCTCCCAATTAAAAACAGTCAAATCCAAATTCTGAAAACTGGTAAAAATGTGGGTTTTTTTTTCTGTTTCTGTGTAAAATAGGAAAAAAAGTACATGAAACCAGATATTTACCTTTTTCTTAACAGCCTTACATTAAATCGGATTAACTTTGATTGTTTTAGGCCATGTTAGGGTAACAAAATAATACTTATTTGCTAAAAACCAGAATATTGAGAAAGAGATTACTTTTTTAATTAAAAACAAATCCCAGATGATGATGTCATGAGCTTCTGACAGGTAATTCAAAACAACTGAGTTAAATGGAGACTCACCTGTGGATATATTTTGAGGAAAACACCCGAAGCACACAGCATCCTTGTGTGACATCATGCATAATATCAGGAAGAGAACTGTGAACTCTAGAAGTCTGGTTCATCCTTGTGTACGACTTCCAGGTGTGTGATTATGTGGAAGCAAAATGAGCATGGGAATATCCAGCGATCATCCCGTTTAGGACGGAGATGGGTTCTGTGTCCCAGAGGGGAACATATCCTGGTGTGAAATGTGCCCATCAACCCCAGAACAGATGTTGGCAATACTAAAAAAGGCACTACTACCAAATTCTAAGTAAATGTACATAAAAAGCTGAATTTGAAGAAAGTAATAAAATATTCCCTCTGATTTAATCTCGGACATCCAGAAAAAAGGTGGCTTGTCTCTTTAACACGAAACTTAAGGTTTCGACGGCGTCTTGTTCAGGCTCACAATCACAGACACACGCACACATCTTACACTTCCTCATACCTTGAGGAAGAGTGTGTTTAAACATCTTCTTACACTTCCTCATACTTTGAGGAAGAGTGTGTTTAATTGTCCATAATTCGCAGTGTTTTTCTTTTCTTGAACCACCACCACTAACAAAGATGGAGCAGACCGGCTGCTCCGGGCCGCCCGGTCATTAACAATGGTGTCCTCACAATGGGATGTGCGCACACAAGCAGCTTCCTGTAAATCCGTGGAAGGAAAAAAAAGACAGCACTCACCATCTGCGCTCCAGTAAGATTGTCTCTTTATTTGATGTGCGTGTGCACTCGGGAGGCTGAGCTTTGTTTTGAAAGCACATCTGACCTCCAAAATAAAAAAAAAGATGATGTCCTTCTTTTTCCCCCCATATCCCTATTTGGATTTTTTTAGTTTTTGTTTGTGTGCTCATCGCCTCTCATCATTGCAAGTCCAAGTTTCTTTGGCAGGTTAAATAATAAATCAAATTGGATTAAGGAAGTCATGTTGGATAACGGAAAAAAATCTGAAGGTTATCTGAGGTTTTTTTTTTTTTTTTACTGTGATTCATAGGATTAGTGGCTTCGTATGAATTCCTTTTTGTGGGTAAAATCAACACTTTTTAGATTTCTTCCTCTAAAAGAGGTCGCTCAATCAAACATCTAAATGTGGTTTATTCAGAGGTCACAGGATTTTGCTGCCCTTCTAATAAATGTAAAGCTCATATTTGCCTGATCTGGCTTTAAAACCCTAAAGACAACAAGTATAAAGCAGCATCTTCAACCAGCTTCATTGTGACTTATATAAATGGATGGGATTTTAATATATGCTATCCTGTCTGAATGTTTTGATCTCTGCAAGGCGGTAAGCACTGCAGTCCTTTGCGGCTCTGGGCCAAAAACTCCTTTCTTCAGGGTCACCGTGCGGCACGCAGCACACAGAGCTGTATGTCTTAGTCTAATACTGTATAAATAAACAGTGTTCTCAGACAGCTGGCCTTTAAAGGGCTCCCAGAGTCTGATAACGTTGTACACCAGCAGCGTGAAGCGAGCCGCAGTAAGCAGCAGCATGCTTTTTATCAAAGTCCATTTTCTTTTATGAGGTTTTTGTGTGCTTGAATTTCTTTATGGGTCCAGACATTTATTTGCAGCCCTGTTTGTGAATGCTTACGGCATTGGTATAAAGGTATACCAAGCATTTTGGTAACCATTATAAGTCGACAAAAAAATTTGCCATCTTATCATCTCCTCTCTTTAATGTGTATTTAAAGAGATGCCAGGGAAAGTACCAGAGTTTGTGTAGCATAGAGAAACACAGAGCTGGCCCTGCTGCACCTGTTGCTGCACCCTGTTGGTCAACTGGCTGAAAAAAGGCTAGAACATTTTTCTTCTGTTCACAAGGGTGGCAAGGTCACCTTTTTAGAAGAATTACAGATCATAAAAACTGTGGAAACTACAAGTGCCTCCCATGACTCCCATAATAATAATAAACAATGAACCGATGAAGCAGACAACCGTACCAATTAACCAGCTAATATCAGCTTGTAATACTTGTGTTTGTTCTGTAATCAGCACACCGACAAAGGGGTATAGTTTATTTCATATTTCATTCCAAATCGGCGTCCATTAAACACAGAAAATATTGGCAATAAATCTAGAAGCTGGAAATATGTTTTGCTTTTCTGTTTTAAATAAAAGCATTTAGATCATGCTACACACTATATTTTGGTGATATTACCATGATCCAGTGGAACCGTATCATTTTACTCAAAGTTATCTTACTGTGAAGATCTCATATTGACTGCTCTAACTCCTTGTTTCCTAATTCATTTCAAGAGAACCTGGTCATTACTCGCTCCTCTGTCTATATTTTCTAGGACACGCCTAGAAAAAAAATAATTTTTATTCTAGAGCTTTGTTTTTAAATGACATGCAGAGGCTTGAATACGGTTCCCTCAGCTCTTTTTTTCTGCTAACCTATGTTGGACCACTTGTTTGCTGAATATTGGACCATTTGCACGTTGCTGGACACCACCAGGCCTTCCGGCGTCATCGGCCATTTTGTATCCCTGTATAGCCTGCTACTACAAATCCCAGCGGGCACTGCGGCTGATATGACGGGGCGTCCCAAGTCTGACGTCACAGGACACTATATAGGAAGGTGGCCCCTTTAAGGAGGTGTTTTCCAGCTGAAACTGAGACGCGGTTATCACGCAACTGGAGCATCAATTCTGGAGAAGAAATCACGCGTGGACTTTCAGTCATTCTCCCCGTTGGCCAACGAAAAAGAAAAATTCATGAAATAAGTTTCTGGAATAGGAAGGCCAGAAATGTCACTTTACCGATCGAAGACGTGAGTTTAACACGTAACAGAAGAAAAAACCCTCACAGAGGTGTCAAGGAGACGGATTGCCACCCTTGTTTTTGTTCCAGTCGACTGCTGACGGTCAGATCATTTTTTTCCCTTTTGCCAAGGAAGCCAGAGGACGAAGATTAACCGCTACAATTGTCCGGTCTTCTTGGAGTTAACTGCGGACGTGCAGTAACGTGTTTTCTGTTTGTTTAGTCCTTTCACCCATCCTCAGCCTTTGTATTTGTTTCACCTGTTCCCTGTTTCTTCGATTACCTGCCTTTTGTTCCCCTCTCTGTGCTCTGTGTATATTAGTTGTTCTGTTTGCTTAGTTCCTCACTGATTCCTTTTCTATGTCTATGCTTTGTCTATGCTTCGTTTATGCTACGTTTACCATGACTATGTTTTGTTTATGCTGCGTTTTGCCATAGTACCTGGAGTGTGGAATAAACTATGATGCGGCTACCGAGCTCTTGTCTGCACTTTGGTCCGACCCAAGATCCTTCCACGACACTGTCTGTGTTTTACTGCAACCAGGAATATAAAAGGAAAGATTTTAGCATTTTTTGTAGACCTTGGTAATACAGTGACACCTCAGGCTGGCCCATAAATATGGCACAGAGATTTCTTTGTCTTTGTACTCCAGGTTACCATACAGTATGACTAACTGAAAAAGACTAACTGCACATTTCTTTTATAGACTAGACTGCAACTCCGATAGATTGTTCATTTTGCCTTCCACACTTAAAAGCACAAAGGTACGCCAGATAACAGAAGAAATCGCTGCAGTGTTTTACATAAAACAGAAAAATGAAAACTCTCAAAAAACCATTTGATAAGTTAAACTTTTAAGCATAGACTTTTATTTTTGGCAGCTGTCAGCACAAGCTGCTTTGCAATGTTGTCTTCAATGAAAAGCAAAAATCAGATTTATTAGTTCCGAAGCTATCCAAACACCGATCAAGTGACTCCAGGATAAAAATCATCCGATTTCAGTCACCTGCTGAGTGCATCTAAATGATCAAGCCCTGTATTCTCAAAGTCGAGTCGTTTTCCTACTTAATCGATTTAATATCAACGTGGACACTCACCTGTCAGCATTGTACTGTGACTACCTTCTTGAATAAAGAAGGTAAAACGACCAAAACAAAACTGAGAAAAAAAGGTGGAGAAAACCCACCAGCCTGGAAAGCTAGAGGGTGAACTACATTGTTGGCAATTCTCTTTACTTTTTATTCATTGTTATTCATTACTTTATCATTTATTTATCCTTCCTAATATTACCTTCCTAGAACTACACCTTCACTCTGTCCAGCTGCTGAAACTATTTACGTTTCCACTAGAGGTATAATAAAGTTTATTATTCAATATTAATAATTGTTATAAAAATGCATGCGCTTATTTGCCGGACTGTTTAGGGGATGGATTCCTGAACAATCAAGCTGGTAGCGTTTTATCAATTCACTGTTCATTGTCCAGCTGCTGAAACTATTAAACTTGCACCTAGAGGGGATGATAAAGTTCATCTTATCTCTAGATTAATGATTGTTATGGTAGTAGTGTTTTATTGATTTTATTTTGTTGTTCATTGTACTGAGAATATCTCTCCTTTCTTCAGACTTCGCACCACCTTCTCTGCTTAAGACATTCTTAGACTCACCAAGAGTCCTCCTTACTACTCTTAACATATGTTCACTTTTTATTCATTGTTATTCATAATTGTTTCTAATATTTAATTATCCTTCCTAATATTACCTTCATAGAGATGCACCTTCACTCTGTCCAGCTGCTGAACCTTTAAACGTGCACCTAGAGGGGATGATAAAGTTCATCTTATCTCTAGATTAATGATCGTTATGGCGGTAGAGTTTTATTAATTAATCTTACCCAGGTAAAATTGACATCACTAGCAGCTACTTTAGTCTTAGGGTTCTTTGTGAATACGGGCCCTGAACTGTTGCGTCTATTTTTCAAGCTTTCTCAGCTTTTTACCGCTGCGTCTTGTCGACAGTCATCAGTGGAAAAGATCAGGTGGTGCAAATTTTAACATTTTATTCATATTCCTAAAAACCTTTTTCCTAATAACCAGGGGCGATCATTTATGCCACAAAATCAAAACACCTTTAATCCACCAACTATGCAGCAATGAGAAGAAGCTGCTTCTTTAGTGAACTGTATAATAACACACCAAGGTAAACATGACCTGCATGGAGAAAAGCTGTCCAGCATTCTCACTCCAAAATATGTTAAAATATTAATATATTACATGTTGAAAAATGAATACACAATGATGATCGTGGATTCTGAAAATAAGTGTAATGAATTTAAATATAATATTATGTTGTAAATGAACAGGTATCAGAATATGATAAAAAAAAAAAAAAAACCTCTCTCCGGTTGAGACCAGAGCTTATTTATCGTCAAGCTTGTGATGCGGCTCGAATACACGGCGAACATTTCACCGGTTTAGAGAAGTGAAATGAAAAACAGCAGAAAAAAAAGGCAAATATCACACCATGAAGTGAAGAAGCTGAAGATGAAAAAGACAGATCTCAGAAAACAGGTATTGATCCAAATTCACATTGGAAGCCGGCACAAAGCAGAACCGAACTTGTTGTCAGGACCTTTTATGGAACTGGAAGGATCGCTGGAAATCAGCTGGAAGTTTTCAAAAAAAGCTGCAGGTTGGGTTGAGTCCGCCACATAAATAAAGCTTTGCTACATTAAAATCCACCAGTATAGAGACAGAAGCAGCCAATTTTGCTGAAAACCTTTAAAAAAGTGTTTCATCTGTTACTTTGTGTTTTTGTTCTACTCTCTTCTTCAACGGGCACAAAGGTCTAATATGCTTTTAATATCCAACTGACAACAAATAAAAAAATATATATCCTTATCAAAGAGAAGTAAACAGACTTTCTATTTGACTCCTTGAACTTGGGTCATCTTTCCTCTTCATGAGACTGTCCTACAACAACAGTGTCTTCAGTCAGAGGCTTCTTCAGATCTGCTGTAAGACGGAGCGCTACAGGAGATCCTTCCTGTCTACAGCCATCAGCATCTACAACGGCTCTTTGAGGAAACCTTCATAATGAGCTACAACAACATTTAATTTCCCTTTGGGATTAATAAAGTATTTTTGAATTGAATTGAATTTTCAAGAAGAAATATATCAATCGTTTCTTACAACTGTTGCATAAAGTCAGACAAAACAAAATATGATTATTGATTGTTTTTCCTGGATGCGGCGGTAAGCAACTGCCTTTAATTTTTAAAAAATTTAGATAACAAAAAAATGCACCAGACACACACCTACAATTTATGTCAAAGTGATGAAGTAGTGATACTCTTACTTCAGTACAATTTTTGGCTACTCTACCCACCTCCATTCATTCTGAACTTAAAGACACAACTCAATCATTTATTTTCACACAAAAAAATGCAGATTGACTAAAACACAGCTGAATAATGGAGTGAGGATTACCAAGGAAAGATTTAACACGTTTAAAAGTTTTCCAGAAGAGTACTGGAGAAAGAAACTGCTAAATCTGCTTTGTGTTTGTTAGGATTGATGACATCACAAGAGGCAGAAGAAACAAGTTTCAACATTATATGTTAAGAGTTGGAATTAGACTGGGAACCAATGGTGATTTTCAAAACATCAACCGTACAAATGTGTTTATAAACCCGTTTGAATTATTCATTTTTCATCTGTAAAGGTCTTAAACACCAAAATGTATCTTCACAAACCTCTTCCTTGTGTTTTCTGGCTGACAAATGTTTTTTTTGGGGGGGGGTTCCAACCAAAGCGGCGTTCTCACATATGGCTGATTTGTTTTGCTTGAAAACATGCAAAATAAAGAGGAAGAAACAAGGGAAACAAATGGACGTGGTCAAAAAAACAAATTGTGATCAGCTACCTTTCACCTCATGTGACGTCACCAGAACAATGTGCATATGCAGCTTGTTTGTGGGACTGAGGAACTTATCACCACTAAATAACAATTTACAACACAAAAGCACAATGTTTTTTAAAAATGACAATAGCGTGCTATTCTATAGAGGATAAACTTTATGGATATTCAGTTTGCTTGATTTTACAGAATAGTCTGGCTACCCGCTTTAACTCGAAGTATAACATCCAAGAGAGTAGATGGAAAATCTCCAGCCGAGCTACATCCCTAAATAAACCGATCAACTAATGGAAAGTTTTCACATTATGCGTGGTGAACAATATTGAACAGTGAGCGCATTCAGGGGGGAGCGCAACAATAAATAGTTTCTTGTTATTTGTCCTCCGGGTGCAGAAGCTGGTTTCCTCTCTTAATTTCGCCGTTTTTGCGGTTGCAATGTAATTGATCTCCAAGCATAGATGTTTAAACAATGACACGCAGACTGAACAAGCGATATCAATCATCCCGACAAGCTCTGGGCACTGAAGGAGACGATCAACATCCACCGTGATCCCATACTGTCTACAACAAAGTTACAGGGCGAATTAAACATTCAAAATCCCCTCCAGAGGTCTCACTATGCCAAATCTGGGACACGCCAAATTGGGATTATTTTTTAGGGTAGCCGCCAATCTCAGGCAAATGACTCGCATGTCCTCCGGAGGGGAGGAGAGTGTCAGCTCAGATCCAGGAATCCGCTGCCATTCAAACTGCGGTCGGAGAGTTAGTGACCCTTATAATAATTTAAAAAACGAAACAACACCTCTAAACGATCCTCATCAAGTGAGCTACCGGACCGGTTATCTGCATCACATTGAGCCGTGTTACTACAGCGGCCATGGAGGGCAGAGATGCTGCCTCTACACAATGGGAGCGAACAGTTACTCACCTTCATCCTGCGGCTCACGTTCACGTATGACGACCGTGTGGCGGTGATTTCTCCCTCTGCTCCCGGGACTTTCCTCCCCTTCGTCGGTTCTCCTCTGTCTCCGGCTGGCTTTATATGGCAATGAAGCCTCCGGTGCGCCTCCTTGCTCTCTCCCCGCTCTGCCTCATGTGTCTCTGGGCTCGGGGGATCTGTCTGGTTATTGTTCGGGTCTCTCGGCGGTGACTCCTCGCCGCGGTTGCCTCTCTCTGACTGGGCTGAATGTGGATCTCCTCTCCGTCCTAACCAATGCGCGCGCGCTGGCGCTTGTGACGCTTGGCCGCGCGTTCTGTTGGCACGCGCATAATAACGCAGAGCGATAAATAAGCGCATCAATACGGGCGCGAAACCGAGTGAATATTAATCTATAGATACCGATTGGAGGAGTAAAGTGTTAAAATCCCAGCAGAGGCTAGAAAGAGAGTGATCATAGGTCATGATTAAACTGTATGTTTATTTAAAATATGGTCCGAGGGTAGTTGCTCTTGGACAACTTTCTATGTTGAATTTCATTATTGCATATTTTTGGATGCGTGGCTGCAAATAGCATAACATTTGGTGGGTTGTGTGAATTGGGGTGAATTCCCATTTGTTTAATTTGGCTGATTTCTTTTAAACTATGGTCTCCCATTTAAAACGTCTCTTTGAAAACATTTCTATTGCAATTAGATTTTTGTTTTTAGTTTTGTTTTCAGTATCTAGCATTGACATCCCTTGAAAATGTAATTTTATTAACATCCCTTATTGAAGCATAGTTACCAATAGATAAATATATATATTTTATGTAAAAATAAACCTAATGAGATGTTTGCCATATCTGGAAATGTTAAGTTTAATAAGTTGCTTATTGGAGGACTTTCTAAATGTGCCCCATTTGACCTCACACTAACATAAAAGCCCCTTTAGGGTCCATTTTCTTCATTTGGTTAATGATGGGTAAATCTCTTCAAACTGTGATAGGAGACAATGGCACAGGCTTCTCTCCACTGGAAAGTGTTTGGTACAAACATATTTGAGCACAGTTAGACATTTAGTAAATTATATGGGCATGATTCCTAGCAACACTGGTTGCTGTTGTTAATCTCTGAAGGTTAAGCAGATAGGAAATATCACATTGTTGCACAGATAATGTATTTGGTTCAGAGGAGCTGGATGACATTGTTTCTCCTTTCGTACAGGCAGTTTCAGGCAATTTTTTTCTGCAAAGAAAAATGCTCTGATTTTAAATCTCTTCCGATGAAAAAAAACATGGTTTATTCCTGCATGTGTTATATTTGTGCTCGGGTTGAAAAATGCTAATAGTTCCTGACAAACCTTCTCAGGCACCGACCACTGCATATACAACAAAGTTCAAATATTTATACTGATGCCTCACTACTTGAGATGATGGGTGGGACGTTGTGGGAACTAAAAACCAGGAAAAATCTGAGACCTCTGAGAGTGGAAGAGCTGCAAAACAAGAGACAATATATTTCATTAAACTCAACAGTGAAACAGACAATATACTCTAGAATAAAGCTCAAAACGCATCAACATTTCAATCAGCATTCTTGAAAATGCAAGACAGTGTTCAATGTTGAGCATATTTGCTTGTACTGTGTGTGTGTGTGTGTGTGTGTGTGTGTGTGTGTGTGTGTGTGTGTGTGTGTGTGTACTTCTCTTGCAGGGCTTTTGCAATGATCCCAAGAAGGCGATACAATCATACATTCAGTCACCTTTGTTTTTGCTACATACACCAACTTATTTATCTGAAGCCAGAATGTCTGTTGGAAACTAAGGCTTTAATGTTCAGCTAGAGGAATTTTGAGTTCAAGGTCAATGTAAATGCTATAAAAAGAAAAAACTACAAAGGTTTCCTCTGAAGTGTAGAGAAGGGAAAGGAAAACGTTAGAGCTGCACTCTACTGAATCAAAATCTTTGCAACATGTGTATCTATGTGTGCAACCTCTCAATTTTAAATGAGTGCTTGGACACAATGTTTTTTGTTTTTTTTAATGGAGCTGCCTCCAAAGTACCACACATTAACAATGTGCATGAACTTACACTGATTTTAGTCCCTGTGATATTCAACAATGATATTACAATTCTGTCTTTTTTCTTATCATGTGCATCCCTAGAAGCTGTAAATACTCAAATAATTTACAAAACTAATCTTTACCCATTACTTTTGCAAATTCCCTATCAGTCTATAAATGCTGCTGTAATTGTTCATTGGTCTGTGTTGCTTTACTCAGTAACATCCCATGTTTTTCTGTGTAAAGTTGTTTTTTTTGTCTGCTGCTCACGCTTCACAGAGAAGCTAATTTAAATGTGCAAACTAATATTTAAATCTGAAGCAATTTAGGATGTGTTTTGTAATTCACAGGCCCTGAAGGCAGCCCTGGGAATGAGGCCCTCCCTCATGCATTATTCGCACCCTTTGTGTAATTAATGAGTGTTTGGTATAGCTGAAGATAGCTAACTAATTGTCATGGATGCTAGCATCAACACTGTTTTTTTGCCATTTTTAGCTCACAACTGAGAAAAAAGAGCTTTACATATGCAGAATTAAATGCAAGCATAGAATCAGTTGACAGGAAAACGTTCAGTATTATCCTCAAATCTGGGCCTCAGGAAAGCGTAGCAAAAAAAACTAGCAACCTCAACATACCATCCCTATGGGGACACATGGTAGTGATAGTAAATTAAGAAGGAGATACGTTTACTCAGCACTGACAGGAAAACTTGTCAGAGATGAGGGTAAGAATGGATGGAGATAAATACAGCAGAGTCCTAGTTTTTAAAAAAATCTCTAAAAATACATGGTATTTTGTGGTTGTGAAAATGTTATACTGTAGGTGTATGAATACTTATACAAACTAATCTTATTTTAGCTTTTCCTGCAGAGTTTTAAAACATATCTGTATTGCTTTTTAAAATTGCACACAAGAACAATCCTACGGCTGTATAGAAGATGCAGCACTAATTTACTCTCACTCTTTAATGGCCTCATTGCTGGTGGTCCTGCAGGGTTTGAATCCTGGATGATGATTTCTTCTCATCATGCTTCTTTTTCCCTAACTCACTCGCTCTTTTACCTTGATGAACATTTTTAAAACTACCAGGTATAGTTTGGTTCTTCCAGTTCCCTGTTTATGTGCTATCATGCCAGAAGGACTGAGTAATGATCTGTTCTGCAATGATTTATTGACTTGTTGTGTTTGGAGCTCCACTTCGCTGCTGCAGCATTATTGGCTCCTCTGTATGGGTTATTATTCTTGGGAGGAACATTAGTCTTTTATGAAGACGCGCTGTCTCTTCTTGCTATTGATCCTCTCTGTGATGAACTGTAGAGTTTGTCCACAGCTTGTTAAACACCTTGCTGCTATTACCTATTTTTTTGAATGTTTCTGGGTCAGCAATAATGCACAACATCTTTTTGCTAAATGGGCAATATTGATTTAAGGGGCTGGTTTTTGATTTATTGGAGGCTTTATTTTCGTCTCCACTGATCTGATATGAAGACACTGATTTGTCATGGACAAGAGTAGTTAATTATCTGCAATATTTTTCCTATACTGGGTTCCCTGAGATTTGGTTCTCCACACTATTTGAGTAGTCGCACCAAATGTTCACCATTCCAGGCGTATGACTGCAGACTTAAAAGAAAATTTATATTTCAAAGGGGTTCTGTCTGCTTTGCAATGGGGGAAGGGGGTGCTATGCTGACACTGGACGCTGTCACTGTACACGCTTCCCTTCCTCTTCCATTTGAGCCGTCATGGTGCAATCAGCAGACATGAAGGGTACTATGACAGGGTGGAGACATTACTTTGACCTCTGCAGGGACCCTATGCTGCTAATAGGCCCCAAACCTTGTGCCCTGTGAAGCTAAATAATTCAGAGTCGGGAGGTCGGCTGCTGCTGTCAATAAAACAGGAGCGGGGTCAGCAGAGCTCTCTATAGTCGTGTTCCTCTAAAGTAATGTTTTTGGTTTTGGGCACTTTTCAAAAGCATTTCTACTCCTGGTTCAGATGTGTGGAAATCACCAAGATACATTTATCTTTTATTGTAGGAGCACAATCTCGCACTGAAAACTTTAGAAAATCAAACCCCTTTTGCCAATAGGGCAGCACTTAGCCTTCTATAACATTTGACAAGGTTGGCTCTTTAAACATTCGCTTTTGCACAATATATCTACATCATCCAGGGTCCTGGTACCTCTCTTATGCACACCTTTTATTCAGCCCAACCCACAGTTTCTTTTATAGGCTTTAGGCCTGGGGACTGAGATGGCCATGGAAAAGGTGATTTTGTGTCTGTTGATACTTCTGACCACATGTTTGGGATCATAATCCTGATAAAAGACCCAGTGATGACGCATGTTCAGATTTTCTGGTACAGTCAAAGACAGATTTTTCTTTAATTATCTTAATATTTCAAAGATGTCATGATGCCATGCAGTCTTACTAGCTTTAGAGGAACTTTTGAAAATAAGAAAAAAAACAAGCTTGCTGCATCACAGGTCCTCCACCATGCTTAACAATGGACATAAGGTTCTTATCTACATATCCATCATTTATTTCATGCTACACCCACCTGGAGTGTTTGCTGACAAAAAGCTCAATCTTAGTGTGATCTCACCAAAGCACAATGCCCCAATGATCTTTAACAAGCTCCACCAACAGTAGAACAAAAAATGGGTTTTCATTAAAAGTCTCCCGGGCAACCAGCAGGTAACATCTGCAGTTAAGCCAAAATATTCAAACCTGTGGCACATATAGGTTTAAAGTAATTTTATATTTTACCAACATTTTCTTCTAATTGGAAGTAATTCAAAGTTTTGGAGCAGATGAGCCAGAGTCCTAACTATTATCTGTAGAGGGAGCTAAAAATTAGGGTGATGGCAAAGAGGCCTTCCAATCTCCAAGATTTGAAGTTCATGATCAAAGATAAATCATCAAAATGTGGACAGATGCAAAAAGCTGCTCAGCAATTATAAGAAAGGTTTGATTAATGTAATGCAACAGAACCTTTCTATTGATTTTTGAGAATGGCATAAATCATTTCTGACAAGCCATTGAAAAAAGAAATTTGTTAAAACCCAATAAATGTTTTTAAATAGAATTGATTGATGCTCCTTTTACTTTGTTTTATTATTGTTGGAGAGATGCCTGTCCCTTTTCCTACATTTCCTATCAGAAACAAACTTCTTGTTTGAACAAAACTAAGTTAAAGTTTAATTTTCCATTGTTATGAATAATTTGACCAATAACTATGTTGGTTGTCATGGAGATTTGGAGATCCATACGTTGCAATTTCTGGAGAAATTGTGGAATAAACTGCTTTATTCATAAAACCTGTCAGTCCTCATAATACAACTTTACAGCTGTAAGTACCAACTGAGATTCCTATAAACAAAGAGGTTTTAAGAAAGAAGTAATTTTGTGTTTTATTAAACTTCTGCTCTCTGTTTCTATTGCACCCTTTGCGTCAGTTAAGCATTTTCAGCTAATGAGGAGTATTTTGGTGCAAAATCATTTTATTCATAATTTTGGAAGCAGTACAACGCATATGTAATGAAATTAAAAGATTTAATGACTACATTAATTGCAGTTGATAGAGAAAAAAAAGCTTGGGATCATTTTTGTTATCAGGAACTGAGTAATCCAAACCTTTCTTTGTCCAGTTTTCAGCTAAATTTTTTATGTTTAAACAATAACATTTTCAAACCTTTTTGATTTGTGTCTGAGAACTGTCTTTATTTTTCTCTGCAGAAAAAAAGACCATACATATTATTTCCAACTATAAACTGGTGCAAATCTTAACCCAGCAGCTTTACAACCTAAAGTGAACCAAACAGAGAGAAGAGAGAAGAGAACTTACCACAAAAATAACAGACAAAATGCTTGGAGAAAACATCTGACCTTCAAATCCTGAGTGTCTTGTTCCCTTCCATCAGAGCAGGCCAGGTCATGGTTCCAGATGATCTTCATGTTAACAGTGCTTTTTTTGTCACAATTCTGAGGTGTTAGGTTATGATTTTCATTTGTGTTCATGTTTTTTCCAGCATTATCCTTGTTATGTTCAGCTCCATTTATGTTTATTTGTATTTTCTCCCCTTCTCTGCTCTGCTCTTTTCTTCTTTCTCAGCTGCTCCACATATCCTCGGATTGTTCCATCTTCTCTTTGCCTCAGCTGTAATTCATTACCTCTGATTAGCTCTTCTGATTTACCTGTAATTCTCTAAACAGCTCAGATTTTACGACCGTGTATGCTGTGTCACACAATAAACTGCTTGGTGGGAATACGTCACCACATCATACCGTTTTATATGTGACACGCTGCTCTGAGCAGCCGGTCGCGAGTACGAACAGTGTTAATACCACTCTCTGTGCCGCTCTGACTTATTCCCCATTCTTTGTCCCTATTCTGGTTTAACGGCCTTTATTACCACCTTCTTCAAGACATGTTTTCAAATATTGCAATCTTTGTATATGAGAGTATTTGCACTTCCAATGGCTTCTTCCACTCAGAGTGGCCTTTCAGCCCATGTTGGTGCAGGACTGATTTCACAGTGGACAATGACAGCTTCAGCCTGTATCTTCATAAGGTCCTTTGCTTTTATCTTCTCTAAATATTTTTCTTGGACATCTTCTTCTTTGATTATCTGATTTTTTCCTCCCTTTTGTTGTCCAGTCCTTGTAACTGACAATGGTAGCCATGTGTACTTTATAAATGAGTACAAAACTGGACAAGAGGAGGACAAAGAAAGCTGTAGAATGTAAGAAAATATCTCCTGATCAAGAGTATCTGAAAGTCACATATTTCAGATTTTCTTTTGTATGGAAAATATAGGAAAGCAAAAACCTCCATCTCCAGTTATACAACTAAATTATTGAATAAGCTGCTGATTTAAATTGGATGTTCTTGGACAGAACAGGCAGGCAGACACCAATCCTTCTCTCCTGAGTACTTGATTAACTCTGTCTTGTTTTGGGTGTGTTTTAGTATATGCATGATCAATTAGATTTGATTGTTTGAGCTGTTAGTATGTGGTTTTGGATTTCAGCGCATGGATCTCCTCTATGAAAGAAAACTATCTTTCTTGCTCTAAAAATAACGTTTGGTCAGCTTTGCTTCTCTGCTCAGTGACTGAAACCAGAGCTGCTGTGTCCTCCTCAAGCATTTAAGACAGATTTACAGCAGACCCCAGATCAGTTCTGCAGCAATAGGAGCAGAGGAGGTTGGAATATAGTGGCTCGTTTATTAGCACAGATAAAACCTCCACTGTTCTGAACAGATCTGTCATCACAGCCTGTCAGCACTTCTCTACACACACAAGTTCTCACACTCCTCAGTATCAACTTCTATTTTGTTCCTTCCTCATTTATATTCTTTTCGTACTACTTCTATCTACCCCAACTCAAATTTTGGGCTCATTTCACCTCCACATTTTCCTTTTTTGTCCTATTTTCTCCCTTCTTTTGTTCCTTTCTCTTTACTGTCTGAATGCAGTAATTAGGTTACACTTTCCAGCATTCTTGTGTATATATATATGTGTGCGTTTGCAGGTAAAACCCTTTGCTATTGGGTTCAGGTGCTTCTCTGAACGGAAATTTCAGTGTAGACGATCTGGAGAAAGAAAGGTTTTAAGTGGTTTCTCAATATACAGTATGGCTTACTGAGTATATCAGCCACTGTAGAGTGAGAGTAAAAAGCTGTGCTTATGTGTTTTGTGCCTTTCCCACAGAAAGCCCAGGCCTGTAGTCATAATACTCAGGATGGGAGGTCAAGGGTCAAAGCCAATGAGCCATCAGATACAGAGAAGGCTGTGTTCGGACTGATCGGCTGGTCTACGTTCCTCCATGTAAAACATCGCCCTATTGGTGTTGTTTGATGTAGTGACATTCCTACATCGACGTAAACGGTATGTGACAAAGCCCTAACCTCTGCAGTTATAAAACTTTATTAAGTTGAAGGATTTTGACAGAGAAAGAGCTACATTTATCTTAAGCTTTCCACTGATTTTGAACATACAGGGGTAATCTCCAGTTTGTTGAATTTACAATGGCTTATTTGGCAAACAAAAAAGATGCAAATGGGATTGAAAGCAGCATTTTAATCTGCAGATTGACATCATCACAGTGTGCATTATGAGATTGAGCTGTAGGACAATTCATGAAGCAATCATCATTACTGCCCAGCTATTTCCCTCTCCCTACAAAAAATTCAAAATAAGTCAAGCACACTTAATAAATTGTTTTCATGAGCACAAAACTCTCCCTTCACTGTTTTCATGATAATTAAATTAAAGAAGCCTGAAACCTAATGTAAGTCGCATGTGTAGTGCTCTAAAAAGTATTTGTCCCCTTACTGTTTTCCTCTGTTTTGTGGAGGAATTTTCTCCTAATCTTCTTTGAAGAGTTGTTTTAATGCAGCCACATTAGGGGGTTTCAAGCATAAATGGCCTGTATAAGACCTGTGAGACCAGTGAAAGTGGACCAAAATATTAGGTTATTTACAGTAAATTCATGGTTTAACAAGGAGGGAATTATTTTTTACATAGGGCCAGGCAGGTTTGAATAGCTTTTTTTCCTTATTAAATGAAATCATCATTCAGAAACTTCCTTTGTACCTAGGTTATGTTTGTTTGATGATCCAGAACATGTATGTATGACAGAAAAAAGGAAAACAGAAGAAATCTGAAATGGGGCAAATACTTTTTCACAGCACAGTAGTTGTGTATTATAGGTGGCTGGGCTGGGCGATTTGGGGAATGTTCTGTGTTAATGAAATTTCAACCAGATGTTTAGAAAGGATAGAACATGTCAAGCATCGATAAACTCTATGTAACAGTGTTGAGTTTGGATTTTGTTTGACTCTTTATATTGATGTGATGTTCTCCTATATCTCCTGGTCTTTTGTCCTTTGGGTTTAGTTGTAGTTCGTACTTGTCGTGTTACACACTCTTCCTGTCCAGTATTTTTACTGATTTTCCATTAAACTTCCTGTCTCTACAGTGTTTTTGTTTACTTTTCATAAAGCTTAGATTCTTAATTAGCTGCTTCCTGCCTACCTAGGCCAGCACTTGGATTGTTTCTACTACAGTTAATTACTTGAATCCAGTGGAGTTATGTGATACATTTACTGTTTTTCTCTGTCCAGATGTGGAGAACGACCAATAGTGCAGACTTATTTACAGAAATAGACTAAAAATATAGTGTATACCTGCAGTGCTCTGTAACATAACATTGAGTATGATAGCAGAATATTCATTAAGTCAGAGATGTCAAGACGCTGCTTCATTTCAGTGTTCCTTTAATTAACTGAATGAAGTTATTGGGGCCATTCCTTTTGAAGATTAAAACGAGTTCTGCACGGATCCAAAAACATCTTTGATATCTCCAGTCTTTTGATGAAAGACGTGCAAACTAGTTATTTTGAGGATGTGGTAATATAGGTTTTGTTTATATCATGACCAGCTATTTACTTGTATTTTTATTAATGATGCAAGAGACACAGGATTGATCTGCATCTTTGTTCCCTGGAGATATCCGGAGTTCTCCAGGGATATCTACCGACTCTTTTTTTCACTAGAGATGTTTTGGTCTGTCTTTCTACATCAAACATTCTCTGTGATTTAAAATTAAAATAATCATGAGGCTTATCCATACATTCTACTTTTATTAGGAAATATATCATTCTATAGATAAAATCAGTCTCAAGGTGATCTTAAATAGCAGACGTGAAAATGAATGAGGTGTTCTTTAAAGACAAAACCAAAGAGATGAAAACAATGAAGAGGTAAGACATTTTAAAATAATTTTCAGGTCGATTATTTGAATTTCACTCGCTAAAGTGAAAATATCATTACATTGTTTATTTTACTATCTTGGTATTTTTTAAATAAAACTTTGTTAATCGTAGAACCAGTTTGCTCGGGGAAATATCTTGTTTTCAAATAAATTAGAAGCATAAGTATCAGCTAGATGCTGTTAATTAAATGCAATCTTTATCTGATCTTATCAGTTTATCTGCTCACCTCTATGAAAGTGTTTTTTTCAACCATGACATTAAAGTAACTGTTGTTGTAGGTTTGTTTGAAATTGTCATGTTTTCTTTTTTTTCTTTTTATGTGTATACAGGTGTGTGTTAAAACAATGCCAAGATGGAAAGTCATCAGCACGACCTTAAAGATATAACTGTTGCTGAATTTTACTGGGAAATTTCATGTTCCTTTGTTGTTGTTTTTGTTGATTGATGGGTATTTTTCTCCACATTTGGCCAGTCTGTTGCATAAAAGTGTGTTGCATCATCTCCTTTTTAGTCAGGTAAACGACTGTAACTACGCAGCAACAGGCGTCGCAGCTCTGATGTCCCGGAGTTTATAAAACCCCACTGAGGCGAGCACAGAGCTGCCATTTCCAGCCGTAGTATCTTGCCAGTACTGCGTTCGGGGTGATCTCTGGAAAAATCGAAGCTCATGGGCAGGATTACTTTTCTTCCACACTGACCATTCCTGGAAGAGCTTGACAAAGCTGGATATCTGTCTGATAGAAGAAGATCAGAAGATTCATATCCCAATCAAAGTCGCTATCCAGGCGACAGTGAAAACCCACAGAGGTTTCCCAAGGAGACGATATCCTCCTTGTTGTTTCAGTTGACTGCAGCAGTTCATCATATTTTTCCGGTTTTGGATGAAGGTGTCATTTTTGGTATAGATCTGACCCACATATAGAGAACACTCAGAAGAGAAAGTTTTACGGATTTTATTGTCAGTAAAGTAATCTGGGATGAGGACTGGAAACACCAACTGTACAGGAAGGAAGAAGAATGAACTGGTTAACAAACGAATGACATGAAGTAACTGATTACTTAGATCTGACAAATGGCGTACTAAATTATTGTAGCTTGAACCACCAGAGGTAGAGAGATTCAGAGTCTTAACTTGCGAAGGAAGATCGTTCAGTTGTCTTCTTTGTTGTGATCTTGGTGCCAGCCAAATGGAGCTCAGGTGCCGATGTTTGAGATGGAGGAAGGGACAGGGTATGCTGATGCCTGGGTCCTGGAGTTGGAGGAAACGGGAAGCCGCCAGCTTGGTCCGTGTCCGAAAGGTACAGACGGTAGTGAGAGAAATCCACAGGAGGATAGATCCTTAACTCAGTAGTTGATAATCCAGATGCTCAGAGAAACTCTGGAACGAAGTCAGTACTCAGCAAGATAAACAAAGCCTCAGGTAAAAACCTGCGTGGGAACAAAATATAAAGTTACATGAAGTTCAAAACGAAGCAAAAGATCAGTAGAGGCTGAGCTTGTTACCACTAAGGCAAACACTCTGGCATCGAGGTGCTGGCAGCCTCCCGCTTAAGTTCTCCCCCGTGCAATCAGCAGATAGGTCGCACCTGTCATCCAGCGTACCTGAGAGCTCCAGCACCAACTGTGAAACACTGAATGGTTATGTAGACCAGTACACTAAAACACACACACACACACATACAGACTCAGACTCTGACAGAAGGAGTGTTTGCAAACACAAGACACTTGCCATAACTTCAACCCTTCATTAAAGGAGGCCCACTTGCCTGCACCCCTTTTCCCAGAGGATTCGCCACCAAGTAATATTTTGTTCTCTACTGTGGGCAGTGTGAGGCATAGTGAAGGTGATCTAGGATCACCATTAGTTAATGGAAGAGAATAACTTGTGGCATGGGATTTTGAAATGGTTTATGCTGAGCTGTTTTTATTGCTGTTTGAATACTGTTGGACTGCGAAGCGCGGCTGTGTTCAGTAACATTTGTATGTGTGTGTGTTTACCATGTTTTGTAATCAACTGAGTGCTCACTCAGTTGGAGTTAAAGTGGACTTTAAGAGTAAACCGAGGATGCGGACTGAGCCATGTTCACCTCTATTGTCCCATCATTTATGGCCCTTTGTGTTTTTCTGGTTACCGCCTCGGAGTTTTATGGTTTGTGTTTTTCAACTAGTTACCACCTCAGAGATTTATGGTTTTGGGTTTTTCCACTGGTGACAGATGTCATGCCAAGAAGTGCATGCTTGCCAAGATCGACATCCCCTATCACATGAACGCGTATCGCTCAGTAAGTCCACAAATGTGACCGAATGGGCTGTTTTTAAAAGTATTCCTAATTTTAACATGCTTATCCGTGTATGTGCTTAAAGAGTGTTGTTGTTTGGCAGATTATTTCAAGAAATTGTGGTTTTGACACCTTTCATCTGTACTCGTTTGAGTCTAATGTTTTAAAGTCACAATGTATCAAGAATACACCCTGTGGTTTATAAGCATAATAGTTAAGGCACTGTGTCACATAGAAACTTATTAAAATGGAATTTAGACGAAAATTCTGAATGAAAGACTCACCTTCTGTCATGATGTAGGGTTGTTTGGTGTTTGGTTTCAGGTTTCTTATGTTTTTCACAGTTGAGGTTTTGACTCATGCTTTTGTTTTGTCATCTTGTTCATATTTTGTCAAGTTTGGTTTTCGGATCTGGTTATGCTTTTGCTTCATGTTTTTCTAGTTTGAGTTCAAGAGTCTCTGTTTTGCTCCAGTCACGTTTTGTTCTGTCAATTAAGTTTATTCGGTTCACCTGCACCATGTTAATCAGTTTTGTTGCTCCACCTGTACCATGCCCCATTTATACACACCTGTTCTGTTTAGTCTTCGCGGAAACATTTTTCACTTTCATGCTCATGTCAAGTTTTAATGCTCAAGTCATATTTTCGGATCATGCCATGCCTGTCTCGCCTGCCCGTCCGTTGTTTTGTTCCTGCCTCCTGCTGTGAGTGAGTTTTTGTTTTTTGTCATTAAAATATTTTACACTTACCGTCATGCTGCCTTCTGGTCTGCATTCTGGAGTCCTGTATCTGGCAAACCATAACAGAATGTTTCCGCCAACCACGGACCCCGTGGACGCGCAGAAGGCAGACACCTCGGATTGCTGGGTTCAGCGTCAGAAGGAGGAGGAGGAGCTATGAGCAATCTGCCGACCAACCTGGAGGTTGTGCCCTCTCCACTTCTGCTGGAGGAGATGGAGCTCGCACCTGCTGGTCCTGGGTCTGGCCGCGATGCGGTGGACCTCTTTACGTTCCTGTCTCGGGAGGCGGAGAAGTCGTTGCGCCGTTCTGCGGGGCTGTCGGTGCCGCAGTCGGCTTATGATGGATCCAAGTTGGCGATTCCAGTTCCGGGGACAGGTCCCCTTCGTCGCCTTTCTCCGCTTGCTCCCCTGGCTGCGCACTCTGGTCCGGCAGTGAAGCCCTCGCCCTCCTCGCCGCAAGAAACGCCGGCGTGGAGCACCTTCCTGTGGTTCGGCTGGGGAAGAAGTGGTTTCCCAGCCAGCCTAGTGAGCGCTGCGGCAAGTAAGCCCGCATCTTCGTCTGCCACAGCACTGTCTCCCAGGCTCGCTGCAGCTCCGCCCATGCCGTCTGCGCTCGCTCCAGCCCGGTGTTCTGAGGCAACACCTGACGAGCTGGAGCAGCGAGGTTCTACGCACGACAGATGAAGAGCTTCATGTATTCCTCTCCTGAGTTGATGGACAGAATCAGGCAGATGGAGAGGGATTATGAGGCTGCAGTAAGGCAGTTTTACTGCCGTCCACCTCCTTCCACGCCAGGTCTCCAGGAAGCTGCTGCAGAGCAGCCCATGCCAGGTCTCCAGGCCAGACACACCACAGCCTGACTCCAGGCCAGACACATGTCGCAGAGGAAGTCGTAAAAGGGACGCCCCGGCTCAAGTCATCGGGGGCCCCAGCGATGTCTCAGCTCACGTCACTGAGGGTGTCTGCGACGAATCAGCTCCTGTTCCTAGCCTGCAGGGGTTCAGTGAGGAACTGGTCCTTGTTCTGGCTTCAGAACCCTGCGACGAGGGGTTTGAGGAGGAAGCGCCGCTGGACCCTGTTCCTGAGGGATTTAAGGAACGTTTTGTTCTCGTTCTGGTCTTTGAACCCAGAGATGAGGGTTCGCCAGGCTCTGCTTCAGCCTCTGCTCACGCCACCGAGGGTCCGGCCGACGCTTCTGCTCACGCCACCGAGGGTCCGGCCGACGCTTCTGCTCACGCCACCGAGGGTCCGGCCGACGCTTCTGCTCACGCCACCGAGGGTCCGGCCGACGCTTCTGCTCACGCCACCGAGGGTCTCGGCGACGCCTCTGCTCACGCCTCTGGAGTTCCACAGAGCGTCTGGGAGGTCCCCTACTCAGTCGGCCTCCACGTCTTTGGTGCAGGCCTGTTCGCCCGCCGGAACTCTGTGCCTGCTCGGGACGACCTCCTGGTCGCCCACCTGAACTTTGTGCCTGCTCGGGACGACCTCCAAGGCCCCCACCGCCCGCCCTGGTCGGGTTGTTTTTGTTTCTTAAAATCTTTTACATTTACTGTCATGCTGCCTTCTGGTCTGCATTCTGGGGTCCTGTATCTGGCAAACCATAACACCTTCACCGCCTCCACCTTCCAATGATTCTTCTGTGCGTCTCCGGGCCTTCCAATCAGCATCCTGTCCGTCTGATTCTCCATCCAATCACCTTCCGACGCCTTGCTTTTAAAGGACCTACCGCAGTGTTCATCCTCGCTTGTCCGCTGCGCTCATCCCTCCTCCACGCCACCTCTGCCATCTTCCTTCACATCTACTCCTGGCTTTCTCGCTCCCTGGCCGCCAATCCACCATCAGTGTCGGATCAGGGGGAAGACATCTCTAAATCTAAACCTTTTAAATGTTCATCTTGGCTCATGTCATTCTCAGCATTCATGTCTTCCTCCTAGGTCCGAGCGCCAAAGAAATAACCACGTAATTTCACATCAAAACTTTTCTAATTGCCATCCCTTTTCCTTGAGTCTTTTCAGATTGAATTAGCAGTTATACACAAGTAGCCGATGGGTGACTATAGAACACAGCCAAAGTGCATTTACATTCGCTGTTAAAGGTTGAAATGCACAATTTGGTGATCTGTATATATTCTCCGGGTTAAATGCACTTTTATGAGAAACATAATTGCGTTTACGCAGGTGGACTTTGACAGAAGCAGTGGTGTTATTCAATATTATTCCTTTTAAAGACATCGAGTTGGATCAATAAAACAAATAATATAAAGAAGTGCACTGAATGCTTCCTAAACTCCCTGTTAGAAAAATAAACGTAGGCGGATTTCTTTGAAAGTAATCTTTGATGCAGAGGGTTGTAAGCTTTTTCATTTTTAAGCATCTATGAACTCATTAATGCGTATATTAAATATCAAAGTCCAAGTATAATTCTACCATGAGTGTTTGTACATGTGTTCCCTTCTTTAAAAACTCAAAATGGATTTACCATTTAAAAAGTCTCACTGTAGCATCAGTAAACCTGTAATTGTCATATTTTTATGACACTCACACTAGAAGCTTAGAGTACATATGTGAAAATATAGAAAATGGTAAATCATCTATGGGTGCCTACTGACTCTATTTTTCACTAGTGATGTTTTAGTCTGTCTTTCTACATCAAACATTCTCTGTGATTTAAAATTAGTACATCCATACATCCTACTTTTATTAGGAAATATATCATCCTATAGATAAAATCAGTCTCAAGGTGATCTTAAATAGCAGACATGTGAAAATGAGGTGTTCTTTGAAGACAAAACCAAAGAGATGAAAACAACCCTTAACAGACCAAAATATTATTTGATAAAATATTAAAGTATTAATATTAAATACTCATATTCAATCACATCTTTGACAGTAATAATTGAACGATGCAGAGGGTTGCAAGCAAGCCTTTTCCTTTTTAAGCATCTATGAACTCATTGTGTATATTAAATATCTACAAAGTCCAAGTATTATGCCACCCTTAATGTTTGTAAATGTGTTTCCTTCTTTAAAAACTCAAAATGGATCTACCATTAAAAAGTCTCACTGTAGCGTCAGTAAACCTATATAATTGGTAAAAGGGATTATTGTTTTGCAGTTCAAAGTTTGGGCTTTCTGACATTTGGGTGCATCTGTGATAATGTAGAAAATGATATATAATCCAAAGATACCTAATCGCCTAGATTAAGGGGGCATGCATTTTTTTGGCAAGGCTGATTTTGAGGCTGCCAAGATGTGCTTCTCCCCTATTTTTACCCCAAAGATTGTCATATTTTTATGACACTCAAACTAGAAGCTTAGAGTAAATATGTGAAAATATAGAAAATTTAAATCATCTATGGGTGCCTAGACCTTTAAGTTAGGCATGTGTTTTTTGGTAAGGCTGTTTCTCAGGTTGCTGAGCTTTGCAAATATTGTTTCTTTTTTATGACACTCAAACCAATAGCTTAGAATACATCTATGATCAAGTAGAAAATGATTTTTTTTTTTTATAATAAGTACTCAATATTCTTAAAACCTTGGAGATGCATTATCTGGTAATGTGGATTTCTAGCTTGCCATATTGTGCATCACCACTCCATTCACCCCAAAAACTATCATTCATGTGTTAAACTAACACCAGTTGCTCAGAGTACATCTACGATCACATAAGAAAGCATATTTCATTCATAAGTATTTTGTTTTCCAAGAATCCAGGAGATGCATTATTTGGTAAAGCTGGTTTCTATTTTGCTGCATTATGCACCACATCTCGTTTCACTCCAAAAATTCTGAGACAGGTATGAACCTTGTTGCGAAGACTGACCTCCACCATCTTATGTACGTAGACCATTTGATCTTATATGTTTGTTTTTGGAAATTGTTTATTTCAACTGTTGAACTAGCATAGCACACACCTATAATAATTTGTAGTTATGTCTTATAAGAGTTGGTTATATTACTGTTTTCAGCATTAACAATGTACTCAGCAAAACAGTCTGAAAATGCTATAACCATAATTGTAAACAATCTATGAACAGTTTTTAAACCTATTTAACTTACAAAAGCAATAGTTACAACATTTTTAATATCCAGCTGTTCAAATAACATCATGGGGTAAGAATGCACACATACTTACGGTAAATTAAAAACCATTTCAGAATAATCTATGTACTGCACTACAGTAAAAACATTTAAACTTAACTTCAACCTATAGAAAAACAGAAATTATCTACACAATTCACAGTGATACTCCTTGTCAGTTGGAGGTTTATTCACACAGTCTTGGTGGTACCACCTGTTGCAGCTGTCACAGGCAATTTGAAAGAAATAACAGTAAAATTGGATATATATAGTAAATTTGTGAAAAATTGTGTACACTGTTCTTTAATTACATGTTTCTGCTAAATTTTTCTTTTATATGTCATTGACACATTGTATCTTTAAACTTGCTGTAAATGTTTTAGGACTATACAGGTCCTTCTCAAAATATTAGCATATTGTGATAAAGTTCATTATTTTCCATAATGTAATGATGAAAATTTAACATTCATATATTTTAGATTTATTGCACACTAACTGAAATATTTCAGGTCTTTCATTGTCTTAATACGGATGATTGTGGCATACAGCTCATGAAAACCCAAAATTCCTATCTCACAAAATTAGCATATTTCATCCGACCAATAAAAGAAGTGTTTTTAATACAAAAAACGTCAACCTTCAAATAATCATGTACAGTTATGCACTCAATACTTGGTCGGGAATCCTTTGGCAGAAATGACTGCTTCAATGCGGCGTGGCATGGAGGCAATCAGCCTGTGGCACTGCTGAGGTCTTATGGAGGCCCAGGATGCTTCGATAGCAGCCTTTAGCTCATCCAGAGTGTTGGGTCTTGAGTCTCTCAACGTTCTCTTCACAATATCCCACAGATTCTCTATGGGGTTCAGGTCAGGAGAGTTGGCAGGCCAATTGAGCACAGTGATACCATGGTCAGTAAACCATTTACCAGTGATTTTGGCACTGTGAGCAGGTGCCAGGTCGTGCTGAAAAATGAAATCTTCATCTCCATAAAGCTTTTCAGCAGATGGAAGCATGAAGTGCTCCAAAATCTCCTGATAGCTAGCTGCATTGACCCTGCCCTTGATAAAACACAGTGGACCAACACCAGCAGCTGACACGGCACCCCAGACCATCATTGACTGTGGGTACTTGACACTGGACTTCTGGCATTTTGGCATTTCCTTCTCCCCAGTCTTCCTCCAGACTCTGGCACCTTGATTTCTGAATGACCTGCAGAATTTGCTTTCATCCGAAAAAAGTACTTTGGACCACTGAGCAACAGTCCAGTGCTGCTTCTCTGTAGCCCAGGTCAGGCGCTTCTGCCGCTGTTTCTGGTTCAAAAGTGGCTTGACCTGGGGAATGCGGCACCTCTAGCCCATTTCCTGCACACGCCTGTGCACGGTGGCTCTGGATGTTTCTACTCCAGACTCAGTCCACTGCTTCCGCAGGTCCCCCAAGGTCTGTAATCGGCCCTTCTCCACAATCTTCCTCAGGGTCCGGTCATCCTCTTCTCGTTGTGCAGCGTTTTCTGCCACACTTTTTCCTTCCCACAGACTTCCCACTGAGGTGCCTTGATACAGCACTCTGGGAACAGCCTATTCGTTCAGAAATTTCTTTCTGTGTCTTACCCTCTTGCTTGAGGGTGTCAATAGTGGCCTTCTGGACAGCAGTCAGGTCGGCAGTCTTACCCATGATTGGGGTTTTGAGTGATGAACCAGGCTGGGAGTTTTAAAGGCCTCAGGAATCTTTTGCAGGTGTTTAGAGTTAACTCGTTGATTCAGATGATTAGGTTCATAGCTCGTTTAGAGACCCTTTTAATGATATGCTAATTTTGTGAGATAGGAATTTTGGGTTTTCATGAGCTGTATGCCAAAATCATCCGTATTAAGACAATAAAAGACCTGAAATATTTCAGTTAGTGTGCAATGAATCTAAAATATATGAATGTAAAATTTTCATCATTACATTATAGAAAATAATGAACTTTATCACAATATGCTAATATTTTGAGAAGGACCTGTATAAGACGATTGCTTAATACAACAAGGTCCTTCAAAATGTATGATATAAGAATAATATAACCTATTTGTTTCTATATAAGGTTGTCTGCTGGTCAACACAGACCTAATGAGGACAAATTTCATTTCTGCTGATAGGTTTGCAACACAGTATCCACATGCTTGCTCAGGTTAAGGTACACATGAAGATTCTCTATATCTGTCCTTCAACATTCAACTTAAGAATAATTGACTATTTAGTTAAACTGTGTGCTGTAAGTACTCACTTGAAGTTGCCAGTATGAAACTGCAATGATTTGAACCAGGAGAATATATACAGATCACCAAATTGTACATTTTCATCTTCATCTGATTCTAGAATTGTGCCACTCAAGGTGGCAGCAGGTTGGAGTAGCTCTGTTACTTTTGATTCTGATTTATTCTTTTTTGGGAACTATTCCTCTTGTGGTGGATACAGTTGATTTTTTTTGGATGACTGTCCACTCCAGTGTCGGATGCTGTGCAGCTTGGAGGATTTTTCTTAATACTTTCTATTTTTGGACATTTGTTATGATGCATTGCCATGGCAACGGGGTTATTTCTTACAACCGGGAGCAGCTGATTAATATCTCAAAAGCTCAAATAATACTTCAGCTACAACCCCAAATCCCTGATGAGTTGAAAAGGAGATGCCGTGGATGCAGAGCAGGAGCTAAGAGAAGAGAGAGAAGGAGGAAGTTCAAACCATCTCTTCTGTCGATTTTGATTGGCAATGTGAGATCGTTGGGAAACAAGTTGGATGAACTCCAAGCCCTACAAAGGACCCAGCCAGAGTACCGGGCATGCAGTATCATGTGTTTTAATGAGACATGGCTGCAGGATCATATCCCCGACTCCAGCGTCTCTCTGCCGGGCTTTTTAACCATACGAGCAGACAGAGATTTAAAGAGGAGCGGCAAATGTAAAGGAGGTGGACTGGCAGTACTTGTGAACAACAGATGGTGTAATCCAGGACATGTTACTGTGAAGTGTCATCTCTGCAGTCCAGATATTGAACTGTTGGCAGTAAGTTTTCGTCCATATTATTTACCAAGAGAGTTCACCAGTGTTATTTTGGCAACAGTTTACATTCCATTTTCCGCTGTTGCTGACACTGCATGTGATGCCATCAGCTCAGTTGTTGCTAAGCTACAGACACAAAACCCCAATGCTTTTGTGGCAATTTCTGGTGATTTTAACCATGCTTCACTCTCTGCTACACTTCCAACGTTTCAACAATTTGTCAGCTGCTCTACCAGAGAAAACAAAACATTGGATTTGTTTTATGCAAATGTCAAGGACTCATACATCTCTACAGCAAGACCTCCTCTATGCAAATCAGATCACAATCTTGTTTTTCTGTGCTCGAAATATAAGCCCCTTGTTCAGAGGCAACCTGTAATAAAGAGGACTGTGAGAAAATGGTCACAGGAAGCTGAAGAAGCTCTGCAAGGTTGCTTTGAGGCTACAGACTGGGACGCACTGTGCCAGCCACATGGAGATGACATCAATGCCATGACTGAGTGTGTAACCGACTATATAAACTTCTGTGTGGATAACATCATCCCCACCAGAACCGTGAGATGCTTCCCCAATAACAAACCTTGGATCACCAGTGACCTGAAGGACCTGCTTAACAAGAAAAAAAGAGCCTTCAGAGAGGGAGACAGAGAATTATTGAGGATTATACAGAAGCAACTTAAAGTCAAGATAAGAGACAGCAAGGAGGTGTACAAGAAGAAGCTAGAGAGCAAGCTCCAGCAAAGCAATATCAGAGATGTGTGGATAGGGATGAAGAAGATCACAGGCTTCAAGCAGAAGGATGATCAGACTGATGGAGGTCTGGACAGAGCCAATGAACTGAACACATTCTTCAATAGGTTCAGTTCAGAAACAAGCTTCGCATCCTCCTCTCCTGCTCACAGCCAAACAGACATTCCACCTTCCTTTGACCCACAGGACCCACAGCTGTCCAGTAACACCTCACATTTTTTATCTTCCACCTCAGCCCTAGACCCTTCTGCTTCTACATGTTTGCCTTCAACCATATCAGAAGATGCTGATGCTTCCTTTGCTTCCCCCTTCCACGTGTGTCTCAAGAAGTCAGGTGAAGAGACAACTGGAGAGACTGAATAGGAATAAGGCTACAGGTCCAGATCATGTCAGCCCTAGAGTCCTGAAGGCTTGTGCAGAGCAGCTCTGGGGGATTCTGCAGCACCTCTTCAACCTTAGCCTGGCCCAGAAGAAGGTTCCGGTGTTGTGTAAGACCTCCTGTCTTGTTCCGGTACCAAAGAAAACTCACCCATCAGTCCTCAATGACTATAGACCTGTTGCCCTGACATCTCACATCATGAAGGTCCTAGAGAGACTTCTGTTGGCTCACCTGAGTCAGCAAACAGTAAACCATCAGGACCCCCTTCAGTTTGCTTATCGCTGTGGAGTTGGAGTTGAAGATGCCATCATACACCTGCTTCAACAAACCCACTGTCGTCTGGACAAAGCCAGTAGCGCTGTGAGGATCATGTTCTTTGATTTCTCCAGTGCATTTAATACCATCCAACCTGATTTGCTTTGTCAGAAACTCCAGAAGACTCAGGTGGAGGCCTCAACAATCTCCTGGATCAAAGACTACCTGACAAACAGACCACAGTTTGTGAGACTGAAAGGTTGTGAGTCTAACCAGGTAGTCAGCAGCACAGGAGCACCACAGGGGACTGTACTCTCACCATTCCTTTTCACTCTGTACACCTCAGACTTCCAGTACAAGACAGACTCCTGTCATCTGCAGAAATACTCGGATGATTCTGCAGTCGTGGTGTGGATCAGAGATGGACAAGAAGATGAGTACAGGAAGGTGGTGGGCCGCTTTGTGACATGGTGTGGAAACAATCATCTCATTTTGAACGTGACTAAAACAAAGGAGATGATTGTAGATTTTAAGAGAAACAGGAATAAGTCAAAAACTATTTCTATCATGGGAGAAGAAGTGGAGGTGGTGGAGGAGTATAAATACCTCGGTGTTCACCTGGACAACAGACTGGAGTGGAGATGCAACTGTGAAGCCATCTACAAGAAGAGACAGAGCAGACTGTACTTCTCGAGGAAGCTTAAGTCCTTTGGTGTTTGCAGCAAGATGCTGCATATCTTCTATAAGTCTGTTGTGGAGAGTGTGATCTCTTCTGCCATCATCTGCTGGGGAAGCAGCATCAGAGCCAGGGACTCAAAAAAGCTCAACAAGCTGATAAAAAAGGCTGGCTCTGTTCTGGGGACTCCTCTGGAACCTCTGGAGATCATTGTGGAAAGACGGATTCTTCATAAAATGAAGATTATGGAGAACCCTGAGCATCCTCTTCATGAGACTGTCCTACAACAACAGTGTCTTCAGTCAGAGGCTTCTTCAGATCTGCTGTAAGACGGAGCGTTACATGAGGTCCTTCCTACCCACAGCCATCAGCATCTACAACGGCTCTTTGAGGGAACCTTCATAATATGAGCTACAACATTTAATTTCCCTTTGGGATTAATAAAGTATTTTTGAATTGTATTGAAGTGAATTTAACAGCGAATGTAAATGCACTTTGGTTGTGTTCTATAGTCACCATAGGCTACTTGCACATAATCGCTAATTTAAGTTTCTATGTGACACAGTGCCTTAAATATTATGCTTATAAACCACGGAGCGTATTCTTGAGACATTGCGACTTTAAAACGTTCAAATCAAACGAGTACAGATAAAAGGCGTCAAAACCGCAATTTTTTGAAATAATTTGCCAAACAACAACACTTTTTAGGCAAATAAACAGATAAGTGTGTTAAAATTAGGAATACTTTAAAAATTACCCCCCCTATGTCACATTTTAATCTGTTTTCTTTCTCTATATGTGAACATAGTGAGTGATGCACGTTCACGCGACAGGGGTGCAGATCTCCGCAAGCATGCACTTCTCGGCACGACACCTGTCCAGAGTTTATTACTCTCTGTTCGATATTAGAGGCTATCAGCTGTTGGTGGGTCACTGGCCGGCTGCTAGGTGCTTTATCGTGTCTGTGCTTGGGTGTTCCTACTGTTCTACCAGCTGACAGCCGCTATATCGAGACGCAACAACAAACCAAAGAAGGCTTCACTGTTTATTGGTTCTGTTCTACTTTCTAAGTCAATTCAGATTGTTGTTTTATTCCCAGAAACTTCTGGTTTGATCTTCATAGACACTCATTTTATTTTTGGTTATTCATTTATCCCCTTTTGTAGAATAGTGCATGCTTAGTAGAGTGAGAGTTGTTGAACAAGAATAGTTATGGAGTTTTGATGAAAATTCAACTTGGAAGACTCACCTCCACTTCCGGCTCCGTCTAATTACTCCACCACGTTCTCCACTTCCATAATGGAAAGATGAAATGCAGCCTGCAGTTACCTTAAAGAAGTAATTGTTTTCAGGTATGTAGAACGCAACAGAGGCAGCTTTGCACTAGATGACATCAGCAGCAACAAAGGAAATGAATATGCAGAAAATAATGATGTTTCCACCTCCATGCTTCACGGGATGGTGCTCTTGAGGTTGTACTCATCCTTTTTTCCCACAAACACAGCGAGTGAAGTTTAGACCAAAAAGCACTATTGTTTCCTCATCAGACCACATGACTTTTACGCATTCCTCTTCTGGATCATTCAGATGGTCATTGGCAAACTTCAGAGGGGCCTGGACATGCTCTGGATTGAGCAGGGGGAACTTGATGCGCTGCAGGATTTTAATCCATGGCAGCGTAGTGTGTTACTAATGGTCTTCTTTGAGACTGTGGTCCCAGCTTTCTTCAGGTCAGTGACTAGGTCCTGCCGTGTAGTTCTGGGCTGATCCCTCACCTACCTCATGATCATTGATGGCCTATGAGCTTAGATCTCATATGGAGGCTCAGGCCGAGGGAGATTGACCATCATCTTGAACTTCTTCCCTTTTCTTATAATTACTCCAACAGTTGTTGCCTTCTAAGATAACTGACATAATCCTTATGATTATTGTATCTTTAATCTGGGGTAAATTGATGGCTTAATCTGTTTTGTTGTTATTCAAGAACTATGATGATAACAACATTAATTTCAACAATAACAACTTTGAGTTTCTATAAAAATAAGATTTTTGATTAATTCTCAATTAATCAATATGAAACAAATATGATGTGGGTTATGAAGTGTGTCCAGTACTCAAGCTAAAGGGCTTTAGATAGTGATTAAATGTTTGCAGGTTTTTTTTATTTTTATTAAATTACTTGCACAGCTGTATCATATTAACAGTAGCTAAGCTGGTTTTTGTATATATATTATAGTATATTATTCCTTTGAATCATTAAAGAAAACCTTTAATTGTCATCTTCAGCAACACAGCTCTTTCACAAGTCTGCACTATAACAGGTATGAGATGAACAAATCGATACATAAAATATATTTGTTGTCAAACCATAGCCAGCTTAAGGAATCAATCAGTATAGCTCTCTGATACAGTTCTACCATAAAAACAGGGTGGCCTGTATTTTACAGTGACATGTTTTGACAAAGACATGTGGCATCGGGCATGTTGGTCTGTCTGATCTATGGACTTAAGAGCTGGGTCAATGAGATTGGCTGCTTTATAGTTAATCAATAGACAGAAACTTGTCCCAACAATAACTGAATTTGAATTGCTCAGACTGAATCTGTACAGGTCCTTCTCAAAATATTAGCATATTGTGATAAAGTTCATTATTTTCCATAATGTAATGATGAAAATTTAACATTCATATATTTTAGATTCATTGCACACTAACTGAAATATTTCAGGTCTTTTATTGTCTTAATACGGATGATTTTGGCATACAGCTCATGAAAACCCAAAATTCCTATCTCACAAAATTAGCATATAATTAAAAGGGTCTCTAAACGAGCTATGAACCTCATCATCTGAATCAACGAGTTAACTCTAAACACCTGCAAAAGATTCCTGAGGCCTTTAAAACTCCCAGCCTGGTTCATCACTCAAAACCCCAATCATGGGTAAGACTGTCGACCTGACTGCTGTCCAGAAGGCCACTATTGACACCCTCAAGCAAGAGGGTAAGACACAGAAAGAAATTTCTGAACGAATAGGCTGTTCTCAGAGTGCTGTATCAAGGCACCTCAGTGGGAAGTCTGTGGGAAGGAAAAAGTGTGGCAGAAAACGCTGCACAACGAGAAGAGGTGACCGGACCCTGAGGAAGATTGTGGAGAAGGGCCGATTCCAGACCTTGGGGGACCTGCGGAAGCAGTGGACTGAGTCTGGAGTAGAAACATCCAGAGCCACCGTGCACAGGCGTGTGCGGGAAATGGGCTACAGGTGCCGCATTCCCCAGGTCAAGCCACTTTTGAACCAGAAACAGCAGCAGAAGCGCCTGACCTGGGCTACAGAGAAGCAGCACTGGACTGTTTCTCAGTGGTCCAAAGTACTTTTTTCGGATGAAAGCAAATTCTGCATGTCATTCGGAAATCAAGGTGCCAGAGTCTGGAGGAAGACTGGGGAGAAGGAAATGCCAGAAGTCCAGTGTCAAGTACCCACAGTCAGTGATGGTCTGGGGTGCCGTGTCAGCTGCTGGTGTTGGTCCACTGTGTTTTATCAAGTGCAGGGTCAATGCAGCCAGCTATCGGGAGATTTTGGAGCAGTTCATGCTTCCATCTGCTGAAAAGCTTTATGGAGATGAAGATTTCATTTTTCAGCACGACCTGACACCTGCTCACAGTGCCAAAACCACTGGTAAATGGTTTACTGACCATGGTATCACTGTGCTCAATTGGCCTGCCAACTCTCCTGACCTGAACCCCATAGAGAATCTGTGGGATATTGTGAAGAGAACGTTGAGAGACTCAAGACCCAACACTCTGGATGAGCTAAAGGCCGCTATCGAAGCATCCTGGACCTCCATAAGACCTCAGCAGTGCCACAGGC
Source organism: Girardinichthys multiradiatus (assembly GCF_021462225.1). Classification (NCBI taxonomy): domain Eukaryota; kingdom Metazoa; phylum Chordata; class Actinopteri; order Cyprinodontiformes; family Goodeidae; genus Girardinichthys; species Girardinichthys multiradiatus. Next base: position 32,195,161 of record NC_061807.1, read on the forward strand.
TGATTGCCTCCATGCCACGCCGCATTGAAGCAGTCATTTCTGCAAAAGGATTCCCGACCAAGTATTGAGTGCATAACTGTACATGATTATTTGAAGGTTGACGTTTATTGTATTAAAAACACTTTTCTTTTATTGGTCGGATGAAATATGCTAATTTTGTGAGATAGGAATTTTGGGTTTTCATGAGCTGTATGCCAAAATCATCCGTATTAAGACAATAAAAGACCTGAAATATTTCAGTTAGTGTGCAATGAATCTAAAATATATGAATGTAAAATTTTCATCATGACATTATGGAAAATAATGAACTTTATCACAATATGCTAATATTTTGAGATGGACCTGTATTTGTGTTATTTTAAATGTAATGCAATGGTTTGAAAATGAATCTCACTAAGTTGAAACTGAATTCATTTGCTTTGAAAATGTATTTTGTTGTATTTAAAATTCAGCTTGACTACTTTCAATTTCAGTTCCAAAATTCTTTTTTTTATTGTGTCACACATCCGGTCCTTGAGGAAAGCCACAGAATAATTAAACTCAGATTTACCAATTTAACATCAGGTTAAACGTCCTTTACAGCATTTTGATCTGGAGCAGGGCAGCGTACATGAGCTTGAGATGCTACTCGCTCTCTGCTGTGTTTAGGGTTGTCTCGTTCAAACACCCATTTCAGGGGCATTTCCTCATCAGCATAAGACAACATGCCCTCTTCAAGAATATTGATATATGCAAATTGATCCATGATCCTTTGTGTACCATAAAGAAGCCTGACACCATATCACCATATCCCCATCCCCATATCACGATGCTTGAACCACCATGCTTCACTGTCTTCAGAGTGTACCATGGCTTAATTCAGTGTTTAGAGGTCGTCTGACAAACTGTCTGGAGCCCTTGGACACAAAAAGAACGATCTTACTTTCATAACTCCACAAAATGTTTCTCCATGTTTCTTTAGACCAGTTGATGTGTTTTTTGTCAAGCTGTATCTTCTTCAGCACGTCTTTGAGTGGACTTCTTGCCGATAGATTAGCTTTACACGTCTTCTAATTGTCACACTACTCACCGTCAACTTCGGGCCTTCTATGATCACCCTGGAGCTGATCATTGCTGAGCCTTTGCCATTCTGTCTGTTCTTTAAACCATTCAAATGTTAGTCTTTCATTTTTTCCACGTCTGCTTTGCTTTCCATTTTAAAGCATTGTATAGTCTGAGCTGTCTCTCATTTTCTGCCCTTCTTTATGTTTCCCCTTCTTCAATCAATGTCTCAATCAAAGTATGCCATTTTTTGAACAATGCCTGGAACAACTCATTCTTTTCAGGTTTTCAGAGAGTCATGCATGTGCAACATGTGCCGACATCATCCTTAAATAAGGGCCACCTGATTGGCAACTATTTCTTCACAGAATGAATGACCTCAATAGTTGAACTCCACATTGCTGTTATTTTGAACATGCCTATTTCAATCAGTAATTCAATTTCAGACTCAGGAGTATGTACAGGGGTTGGACAATGAAACTGAAACACCTGCTTTTAGACCACAATAATTTATTAGTATGGTGTAGGGCCTCCTTTTGCGGCCAATACAGCATCAATTCGTCTTTCGAATGACATATACAAGTCCTGCACAGTGGTCAGAGGGATTTTAAGCCATTCTTCTTGCAGGATAGTGGCCAGGTCACTACGTGATACTGGTGGAGGAAAACGTTTCCTGACTCGCTCCTCCAAAACACCCCAAAGTGGCTGAATAATATTTAGATCTGGTGACTGTGCAGGCCATGGGAGATGTTCAACTTCACTTTCATGTTTATCAAACCAATCTTTCACCAGTCTTGCTGTGTGTATTGGTGCATTGTCATCCTGGTACACGGCACCGCCTTCAGGATACAATGTTTGAACCATTGGATGCACATGGTCCTCAAGAATGGTTCGGTAGTCCTTGGCAGTGACGCGCCCATCTAGCACAAGTATTGGGCCAAGTGAATGCCATGATATGGCTGCCCAAACCATCACTGATCCACCCCCATGCTTCACTCTGGGCATGCAACAGTCTGGGTGGTACGCTTCTTTGGGGCTTCTCCACACCGTAACTCTCCCAGATGTGGTGAAAACAGTAAAGGTGGACTCATCAGAGAACAATACATGTTTCACATTATCCACAGCCCAAGATTTGCACTCCTTGCACCAGTGAAACCGACGTTTGGCATTGGCATGAGTGACCAAAGGTTTGGCTGTAGCAGCCCGGCCGTGTATATTGACCCTGTGGAGCTCCCGACGGACAGTTCTGGTGGAAACAGGAGAGTTGAGGTGCACATTTAATTCTGCCGTGATTTGGGCAGCCGTGGTTTTATGTTTTTTGGATACAATCCGGGTTAGCACTCGAACATCCCTTTCAGACAGCTTCCTCTTGTGTCCACAGTTAATCCTGTTGGATGTGGTTCGTCCTTCTTGGTGGTATGCTGACGTTACCCTGGATACCGTGGCTCTTGATACGTCACAAAGACTTGCTGTCTTGGTCACAGATGCGCCAGCAAGACGTGCACCAACAATTTGTCCTCTTTTGAACTCTGGTATGTCACCCATAATGTTGTGTGCATTTCAATATTTTGAGCAAAACTGTGCTCTTACCCTGCTAATTGAACCTTCACACTCTGTTCTTACTGGTGCAATGTGCAATCAATGAAGACTGGCTACCAGGCTGGTCCAATTTAGCCATGAAACCTCCCACACTAAAATGACAGGTGTTTCAGTTTCATTGTCCAACCCCTGTATATAATGACTGTTGGTTCTGTTGGTTTTCTATGATTCTACTACACCTACTAGTAAATTATTTGTGGTGATATGATTTCCACAGGAAACTGTTATTGATCTGGTTAGTCTGGCTGGACTTGTTTTGACCGCAACTGTGAACATAAGAGTTTAAACTGCAGAAAATGGATCTTTGCAGTACCATCGACTCGACGCCTGATGGCAGCAGCGTGCCCTGACGCCCCTCTAACACCACAAACATGGCGGCGCCCGTTAGTAGGTTCATTTCCGTTTCCAGAAAACTCGGAACTTTTCTGTTTAATTCAGTGTTTATCGCTCAGGCGGCGACAGTGGTCCACAACATGGACTCGGGAAGACCAACCAAGGTTTGGCAGCGATGTTTATCACGCTTTAATTTCGTGTTCTGCTGTTTCGTAACATTTCCTACATGTTGAGATGAAACTGTTATACTTCGCTGTTGCCGTGTTGCGCAGTTAAACAGCCAAGTTCAACCATGTGTAGCTGCAGATCCAGCTTCCTGTCTTCTAGTGGGTGTTTATTGTTGCATTTCTCTTAAACAGCTGGAGTTTGCCGTTCAGATGACATGTGAAAGCTGTGCAGAGAAAGTTAGAGCTGCTTTGGAGGGTAAACCAGGTGAGGAAGCTCAAAATGTAAAATGCTGGGGGGGTTATTTGGGTTTATCCTTTGCTGTTTGTGACGGATATTATGATTTCAATCGCCTCCAGTGTTGTGTTTATGTCTGTCAGCTTTTCATGTAATCCTATGCTGCCTACCGGTGATCAGCAGTTGCTCACACGATAAAAGGAAATAAGCTCACTGTATTTTAAATTTGCCTATTTTATATTAGCCTTTAAAGAATGAGCAAAAGACAGACGCACTTGATTTTTAGGTTCCCTGTGACACAGCAATTTTTAACAAAAAAATCGAAAAGATTTCAACTGATGCCAGTATGTAGGTTAAAAACAAGGCTACAGCATTTTAAAGCTGAAATTCTGAGGTAATTTATGTCCCTCAGTTACACTGTGCTTAATTTGAACAATTTATATATCTTGCGAAGAGTTGTTTAACAATTGGCAAAAAAGATTTTTGCTTTATTTTGCTTTTTTTGGTCAAATTAAGCTTTATAGTTAATTTATGTCTCAATTTTAGAATTTATTTCTGATTTTTGATTGAAAGCTAATCAGATCATGATTCTTTGGACTATATTTGGTATCCAGTCCAACTTTATTTATAAAAAACTTTAAACAGCCAGCGCAGAACCAATGTGCTGTACAGTTAAATGAGTTAAAAACAAAAGCAAATAGTCCTATATCGTTAACCTCATAGCATAATTGCCCGAACAATTATGCTATGAGGCCTACGATATCAAAACAATATAAAACCACATAAAACTCAACTAAAACAATTAATATAAAAAGGACCTAAAACCAACATCTTACATGGTAAATTTCCACGGTTTGGGAGCTGCTACAGCGAAAGCTCTAAGTTTATGCTCAGTCTGAGGTGCGGTAAGGAGCAGCTGATCAGTTGACCTTACAGGTGTACAGGTCCTTCTCAAAAAATTAGCATATTGTGATAAAGTTCATTATTTTCCATAATGTCATGATGAAAATTTAACATTCATATATTTTAGATTCATTGCACACTAACTGAAATATTTCAGGTCTTTTATTGTCTTAATACGGATGATTTTGGCATACAGCTCATGAAAACCCAAAATTCCTATCTCACAAAATTAGCATATCATTAAAAGGGTCTCTAAACGAGCTATGAACCTAATCATCTGAATCAACGAGTTAACTCTAAACACCTGCAAAAGATTCCTGAGGCCTTTAAAACTCCCAGCCTGGTTCATCACTCAAAACCCCAATCATGGGTAAGACTGCCGACCTGACTGCTGTCCAGAAGGCCACTATTGACACCAGCAAGAGGGTAAGACACAGAAATACATTTCTGAACGAATAGGCTGTTCCCAGAGTGCTGTATCAAGGCACCTCAGTGGGAAGTCTGTGGGAAGGAAAAAGTGTGGCAGAAAACGCCTGCACAACGAGAAGAGGTGACCGGACCCTGAGGAAGATTGTGGAGAAGGGCCGATTCCAGACATTGGGGGACCTGCGGAAGCAGTGGACTGAGTCTGGAGTAGAAACATCCAGAGCCACCGTGCACAGGCGTGTGCAGGAAATGGGCTACAGGTGCCACATTCCCCAGACCTGGGCTATAGAGAAGCAGCACTGGACTGTTGCTCAGTGGTCCAAAGTACTTTTTTCAGATGAAAGCAAATTCTGCATGTCATTCGGAAATCAAGGTGCCAGAGTCTGGAGGAAGACTGGGGAGAAGGAAATGCCAAAATGCCAGAAGTCCAGTGTCAAGTACCCACAGTCAGTGATGGTCTGGGGTGCCGTGTCAGCTGCTGGTGTTGGTCCACTGTGTTTTATCAAGGGCAGGGTCAATGCAGCTAGCTATCAGGAGATTTTGGAGCACTTCATGCTTCCATCTGCTGAAAAGCTTTATGGAGATGAAGATTTCATTTTTCAGCACGACCTGGCACCTGCTCACAGTGCCAAAACCACTGGTAAATGGTTTACTGACCATGGTATCACTGTGCTCAATTGGCCTGCCAACTCTCCTGACCTGAACCCCATAGAGAATCTGTGGGATATTGTGAAGAGAACGTTGAGAGACTCAAGACCCAACACTCTGGATGAGCTAAAGGCCGCTATCGAAGCATCCTGGGCCTCCATAAGACCTCAGCAGTGCCACAGGTTGATTGCCTCCATGCCACGCCGCATTGAAGCAGTCATTTCTGCAAAAGGATTCCCGACCAAGTATTGAGTGCATAACTGTACATGATTATTTGAAGATTGACGTTTTTTGTATTAAAAACACTTTTCTTTTATTGGTCGGATGAAATATGCTAATTTTGTGAGATAGGAATTTTGGGTTTTCATGAGCTGTATGCCAAAATCATCCGTATTAAGACAATAAAAGACCTGAAATATTTCAGTTAGTGTGCAATGAATCTAAAATATATGAATGTTAAATTTTCATCATGACATTATAGAAAATAATGAACTTTATCACAATATGCTAATTTTTTGAGAAGGACCTGTATAAGGCTGCAACAGTTCAGAGAGATAGGATAGGGCAGGGCCATGGAGGGCTTTAAAAGCTAACAAAATCCTTTTAAAATGAACCCTTAAAGGAATGGGCAGCCAATGAAGGTAAGCTAAAATGAAAGCAATGTGTTCAAACTTCTGAGTGCATGTTAAAAGACACGCTGATGCATTTTGCTTCCTATGGAGAAAAGTGATGGACGGAGCAGTGACCCCTACATAAAGCGCATTAAAGTAATCCAGCCGAGTGGCAACAAATGCATGGATTACTGTGTCAAAGTGCTGCTTGAAGAGAATTGGTTTTATTTATTTTTATTTTACTTGACGACATTACCTCATGGACTATTTGGATCATTTAAGAAACTAATTTTCTAGTAAATAATACAAGGTTTTGTTAGACCAAAGATTTAGCACTAAGCATCACTGCCATTAACATTAATGAGCGAGAAAATAGATAAAATATGATTTGGGTTTTTTCATGTTATTACGTTAAGAAATTCTTGAAACTGCAACCCTCAATAGCAAATAAAACCAGATTTTTTTTAGGAGAACTGCACAGCCATTAACAATATCACCCTACTAGTGGCTGTGGCTCAATGGGAAGAGACGTGGTATGCCCTCATTCTCACGTAGCAGCTATAAAACCTACCTCTTCAACGTATATGAGCAGTATTGAATATGCCATTAATCGAGAAATATCCTGGGTTGAAATATAGCAGTTCTTATAACTTTATAGTTAAATAATTGTAATTTCTCTGTGGTTTTTTTTTTTTTTTTTTTTTTTGTGTTTGCAGGAGTAAGTTCAATCAGCATTGATGTCGGTAAAGAGGAGGTCCTGGTGGAGGCTGCTCTCACCAGTGCAGAAGTGCAGTCTCTCATTGAGAGTACAGGACGAAGGGCCGTGCTGAAGGGTATTGGGGGATCAGAGCGAGGTGTGGACCACACAGGAGAAGAAAAAACTCAGTTTTCTCATGTAAAAAAAACAACTGCCACTCCATATAATTCATTACACTCAATCACCTGTATGTCAATCTTTACCTAACAGTTATTAACAACTGTGTGTTTTTCAAACACATGTTGACACAAACAGCGTCTACTGTTTGCGTCACCATATGTGTAATTCTGCATGCCAGAGTTTGCAAAGAAAATGGAAAAATAATATTATTGTCCAATCTAGTGATCCACGACACATCTGCATTTACATAGTTATCGGCCGATGAGTTGGCATCCATAGTTTAAACCCTACAACACATCATTTTACTAAATATCATTCTCACTATAAGAAATCTGAGTCCTGAACCCCTTACAGGTCTCAGTGGAAGTTCTGTGGCAAGCCTCGCTTCAAATGAATGTAGCCTGTAGTTTAATCTGTTTATCTTCCAATGGCAGTTTCTTTGTAACATTAGTTTTTTCAAATAAAATTGTCAGACAAGAGCAAATTGACGTTTGTAAAGATCTATCTTTAGGCACATTCTTCTTGGATGAATTTAGCTGTTTTCAACTTGCTGACAAAAATGCTCCATAATGACATAATTATGTAGGTGATGAATAATCCGGTCACACTTAAACTGTGATTTATGCATATCTATTGTTGTTTTTATTACAACCCTTTCTAAATGCGGTAAGTTTATTTTAGTTTCTTTGGCTTCTATCAATGGTGCGCTTAAGTAAGAATAGACCTGAATCTGATTTTACATACAGTACAGACCAAAAGTTAGGACACACCTTCTCATTCAAAGAGTTTTCTTTATTTTCATGACTATGAATATTGTAGCTTCACACTGAAAGCATCAAAACTATGAATTAACACATGTGGAATTATATACTGAACAAAAAAGTGTGAAACAGCTGAAAATATGTCTTATATTCTAGGTTCTTCAAAGTAGCTACCTTTTGCTTTGATTACTGCTCTGCACACTCTTGGTATTCTGTTGATGAGCTTCAAGAGGTAGTCACCTGAAATGGTTTTCACTTCACAGGTGTACCCTGTCAGGTTTAATAAGTGGGATTTCCAGCCTTATAAATGGGGTTGAACCATCAGTTGTGTTGTGCAGGAGGTGGATACAGTACACAGCTGATAGTCCTATTGAATAGACTGTTAGAATTTGTATTATGGCAAGAAAAAAGCAGCTAAGTAAAGAAAAATAAGTGGCCCTCATTACTTTAAGAAATGAAGGTCAGTCAGTCCGAACAATTGGGAAAACTTTGAAAGTGTCGCCAAGTGCAGTCGCAAAAACCATCAAGCGCTACAAAGAAACTGGTTCACATGAGGACGGCCCCAGGAAAGGAAGACCAAGAATCACCTCTGCTGCGGACGATAAGTTCATCCGAGTCACCAGCCTCAGAAATCGCAGGTTAACAGCAGCTCAGATTAGAGAACAGGTCAATGCCACACAGAGTTCTAGCAGCAGACACATCTCTAGAACAACTGTTAAGAGGAGACTGTGTGAATCAGGCCTTCATGGTAAAATAGCTGCTAGGAAACCACTGCTGAGGACAGGCAACAAGCAGAAGAGACTTGTTTGGGCTAAAGAACACAAGGAATGGACATTAGACCAGTGGAAATATGTGCTTTGGTCTGATGGGTCCAAGTTTGAGATCTTTGGTTCCAACCACCGTGTCTTTGTGCGGCGCAGAAGAGGTGAACGGATGGACTCTACATGCCTGGTTCCCACCGTGAAGCATGGAGGAGGAGGTGTGATGGTGTGGTGGTGCTTTGCTGGTGACACTGTTGGGGATTTATTCAAAATTGAAGGCATACTGAACCAGCATGGCTACCACAGCATCTTGCAGCGGCATGCTATTCCATCCGGTTTGCGTTTAGTTGGACCATCATTTATTTTTCAACAGGACAATGACCCCAAACACACCTCCAGGCTGTGTAAGGGCTATTTGATCAAGAAGGAGAGTGATGGGGTGCTGCCCCAGATGACCTGGCCTCCACAGTCACTGGACCTGAACCCAATCGAGATGGTTTGGGGTGAGCTGGACTGCGGAGTGAAGGCAAAAGGGCCAACAAGTGCTAAGCATCTCTGGAAACTCCTTCAAGACTGTTGGAAAACCATTTCAGGTGACTACCTCCTGAAGCTCATCAACAGAATGCCAAGAGTGTGCGGAGTTTTAATCAAAGCAAAAGGTGGCTACTTTGAAGAACCTAGAATATAAGACATATTTTCAGTTGTTTCACACTTTTTTGTTCAGTATATAATTTCACATGTGTTAATTTATAGTTTTGATGCCTTCAGTGTGAAGCTACAATATTCATAGTCGTAAAAATAAAGACAACTCTTTGAATGAGAAGGTGTGTCCAAACCTTTGGTCTGTACTATACCTGTTGAGGTTCAGTACTTCACAAACGATGGCAAAGTGAGAAACGTTAGGAAAAAGTTTTGGTTCTGCTGCCTCCAAAATATATTACATTATTTTTGCGTTGCAACTTTGAATGGATATGAAAATGTGAGATTTTTAAAACCAGGTAGCCCTCCTAAAAAGCATGAATCTTTAAGCGGTGTTTGTGTGATGTCAACACATCAGTTCTGACACCTCTGAGGGTGTGTGTGTTTAACAGATCTGGGTGCAGCCGTGGCCATGGTGTCTGGAGCTGGATCGATTCAGGGCGTGGTGCGTTTCCTGCAGCTGTCTGAGGAACGCTGCCTGATTGACGGGACCATTGATGGGTTAGAACCTGGACCCCACGGTCTGCATGTCCACACCCTGGGAGACCTCACACGGGACTGCTTCAGGTGCTTCATTAATGTTCCATCAAGCAAGAGCCCCCTGCTGATTGGTGGCTTGACAGGAGTAGTTTCTAGAGATAGCTGATGTGACTTTTTTTGTTGTTGTTGAAATTTGATGAAGTTTGGATTGTAACACGATTATGACCACATTTTCCAGCTTTGTCTTTTAACTGCATCAGTAAAATTGAACACTGAGCCTAAAGGCAGTATTTTACAGCTCTTCCTTAAGTTATGATATAAGTTGCACATCGTTTGAGATTTGTGACATAATGCACTAAACATTCCAGCATGTAGCAGGTAGAGGCCTGAAGGAACGGGTACCTGTGGGACCAGCACAAACCTCAAGGAAGGAAAGAGATTTATAGTTGATGCCAAATAAATCTGGCTGTTAAACGCTGAAGTGAACAAAGGAGAAATTATAAATCAATGTCCCACGTTGCTTCAAATGAGCTTTGGTCTATCGTGACAATCTTGATACTGGGAACGGTTTCTCCAAGCGGTTCTGGAGTCCATGCAGGGAGCTCTGATACCGAGTTAATCTCTCTTTCCTGCAGAGTGGCTTGTTTCAGTTCATCTCAGGTCATTTGCTAACAAACAGCTCATAAATCTGGGCTATTTATTGGCAGATGTTGAATACTGGGAAATACATTTTTTTTTTAAATTGCGACATATCCGATTTTTGTTTTTTCCCTTCCCCGAAACAAAAGGCCTTAAGCCTCCACAAGGGCTTTTTATGCACATAAACCATTTCATTTTTCTGATCCGATTAAATTGAATTTGTCCTTCCTCTGCAGCTGCGGAGAGCACTACAACCCATTTGGGAAACAACATGGAGGTCCAGGGGACTCTGAAAGGGTACAGTCAATTTTTCTAATTTTCCAGGCTTTCTAAACTGACTCATTGTGTAATCGTTCTATTTTCTAAGTGGATTCAGTGATGTGCTTTGTGTCCACCTGGAGCAGAGCAGTTTGAAAAGAAGTTTTAGAACATTAATAGGAAAAAGTTCCCAAATTATGACTTGGGTCCCTTCTGGAATGCAGGTTAAAAAAAGTTGGCATGGACAACATGCAGCAAGGTCATCTGTTTGAAATCTGTTTGAAATAATAAATTCAGCAAAGTGAGGAGTACTCTGGCTTTAAATGAATATCTTTATGATACAGATGTGTTCAATAAATTTGAATATTGTTGAAAAGTTCATTTATTTCATTAAGTAGCTCATTAAGTGAAACACATTATATAGATTCACACAAACTGATGTTTTCAAGCCTTTATTTCTGTTTTATTATGAGGATTTTCTGCTTACAGCTAATAAAAATATGACATTTAAAATTTTAATATTACATCACACGAATAAAACAAAATGTTTTTATTACAGAAATGTGGGCTTTTTGAAAGGTATGTTTTATACATGCTTAAAGATTATTTTCCAAAAATTGTTTTAATCAGACAAATAATCCTCGTTGGAATAAATATTCAAATTTACTGAATAGGACTGTGAAAAAGTGTTTGCCTCCTTACGGATTTAATCTGTTTTTGGCATTTGTCGCACATAAAGTAAATGTTTCCGATATCAAAGATAACCTGAGGAAATTGAAGAGGCACTTTTTTAATGATGGTTTCGTTTATTAAGGGAAAAAAACATCTAAAACAACCTGGCCCTATGTAAAAAGTAACTCTCCTCCCTTGTGAAATCATGAATTAACTGATTTATACGTTAAAGCTTGACCTGTGTGAAAATTAATCAACAGCTAAACCATACAAGGTTTCAAGCATTTATGATCACTTGCGATGAGGTTGCATTCAAATGTTTCCTGTAGTTGGGTCGGATCGAGTCCGGTTCATATTCACACCAGGAGCGAACCGCACCAGAGTCCGTTTGGAAGCGGGCCGAGACCACCTCAAAAAGTGGGTCTCTGTCCGGTTGTTTGATCCAAACCAGGGTTCGCCTGAGTATATTCATGCCAGCACAAAACGGTCTGGACCAAGAGAAACGAACTCTGGTCCGTTTAAAGCGGACCAAACGTGGCAGGTGTGAATACACCCTTAGACTTGGCTTTGTAACCCTTTCCAGACTGACAGATTCTTGTATTTCTTTAGACCGTAGCATGATGTGTTCTGTTAACCTACTTCATGTAGTCAGACATGTTTTATACAAGTGGTTCTGTGGGTCTAGCAGGCATTACGGTTTTTGTGCTTAAAAAGCAATATGTAAGGGTGCAAATACTTTTTCTCAGCCCTGCATCATATTTCTATAGATCATTTTCCATGGTGTCATGCGTTAAATGCTTATTTCTCATACAGTATGTTTTTACAGCATGTTGGGGATTTGGGGAATGTTGTGGCTGGACCAGATGGCCGCGCTTCGTTTAGGTTAGAGGACAGTCAGCTTAAGGTAACACAGGAACAAACACTGAGATATTCTGCAATGGCTGCACATGGAGCTCATCAACCTACCTTTTGTCCTAGAGATATGGGACGTGATTGGCCGATCTCTGGTCGTGGACTCGGGGGAAGACGACTTGGGTCGAGGTGGTCAACCTCTCTCCAAGCTGACTGGAAACTCTGGTGATAGGTTCGTACTTAGAAGATCAGACTGGACGACAGAAATATGCAAAGTCATCTTAAGAATGGATTAATTCAAATGTTTAAAGAGGTGGACCAGTATAGCAGAAAGAACCTATCCTATTTTGTGTAAACTACATGAAAATCACAGCTCACGCGTTGATATAATCTTATAAAGTGTTCAATCAGCTGTCCAAAACTCTGGTCTTTAATCTTTTCTTTCACCCTTTTAATTGATACACAGTCTCAGTGATTTCTGTTTGTTTGCAGGCTGGCCTGTGGGATCATTGCCAGATCAGCGGGCCTTTTCCAGAATTCTAAAAGGATTTGTGCTTGCGATGGAGTCACACTGTGGGAGGAGAGAGACCGGCCGATTGCTGGGAAACACCGAAGCAAGATAAATCCAGAGACACCGGCGGCACACCTCTGAATCTCTCAAAAAAACACCCTGATTGGTGTCTGGACGTGGAGATCGCCGTGTGGAGATACAGAGTGGACATTTTGCTGAAAGAAGACGAGGCATTTAGGTCTCTGCAAGGCTGGAGAGATGACTTTATAAAGGTCTTGACATTTTTGTAATGAAATTGACACATTTTGCACTAACTGTGCTGCACCAAAGCAAGTGTGTGGTTAACGTTATCACTTAGGAACTTCAATTTGAGATGTTTGTAAAAGTTGGATTAGAAAAACCTCCTAAATAAGTCAGAAAGCACTTTACTGCAGACATCTTGCAGCTTGGGTATGTTAACCAATTTCCATCATCAGATAAACGTTGGTCCTTTGTCCATTTGGAAAGCTTTGTTGGAGGGTTTTGTTGAAGAAAGATGAATCGAGAACATTGACTGCATTTGGAGCGAAGCACTTTTGTGTCAACATCTGTTCAGTTTAAATCCAAAAGGTGGCTGCAGTAAGAGATTAAAAAGGTGGCAGGAGGAAGACTCCAATTCCAACCAGAGTGAAAGGGCAAAAGGGGCTAATTGAGAGAGTGAGGCCTTATGGGATTGTGTTCTCAGCTGTTTTTCTTCAGCATGAAGTTTCTTCATTGCTATTCTGCCAACCTTAGAGCCAGAAAACTGAGGTGAACTGAGTTCTTTCATATTCTCGTTTCTCTTGTCTTATGCCATTTTCTTTGATAAATGAATGTATTATGATAACCAAACTACAACCTGCTTACTGTCAGTGTATATTTCTTCTTGATTAAAAGATCAATATCAGGACGTGGTGGTGTGTGATGTGTTGGCTACGTGTGTGTGTGTAGCAAATCTCACATTGATTTTTCCAAATTGAGCATTTGTCTTGTTCTGCTGATGCCTAAATGGGCTTATTGAATGCCCTCCAAAATGTTAAATCGTTGTCTTTTTCTATTTGTGTCAGAGCTAGAGGGCCATGCAGAAGTATTTATATCTCGTAACCTTTCCATGCTTTTCTTGTAACAACTTTAATGTATCTTTATGGGATTTAGTGCATTATTGCGAAGTGAAAAAGGATACATGATTTTCAAAATGTTCTGCAAATAAAAATCTGAAAAGTGTAAGGTGTGTTTTAATTAAGGCCCCCTAAATCAGTAGTTTGTAAAGCCACCTTTTACTGTAATTCCTGCATCAAGTCTTTAAGGTTTGCCTCTACCAGCCTTGCACAATGTCCATCCTCCTTTGCAAAAATAATTCAAGTTCAGTCAAATTGGACTGATGTTTGTGATCATTTTCCAAAGATTCTGAATAGGATTACCTTTTAGGCTTTGACTGGGCCATGCTAACAGATGCTTCATTTTGAACCGTTGTATTGGAGCTGTACTGTTAGAGGTTTTCTTTCAGGGTTATCCTATATTTGGCTCCATGCATCTGCCCATTAAATGCATCCCCACAGCATAATGCTGCCTTCACCATGTGGGGATGGTGGGTCCTGGTTGACGTGTTTCCCATCACACAGAGCCTTTTGCGTGTAGCCAAAAATGTTACATTTTAATCTCGTGACCAGAGCACCTTCTTCCACATGTTTACTGTATCTTCTATTTAGCCTGTTGCAAACTGGACTTCCTGCGGCTTTCTTATTGCGGATCTTCCATAGCTTTGTGGACTGCATAATGAATGTGTTCTCTCAACACAGTATCTTACCTGAGCTGCGGATCACTGCAGCTCCCCAAGGGTTACCATAAACTACCAACAGTGCTCTGTGGGATGTTCAAATTGTAGTAGGTGTTGGGGGACAACAGCTCAACTTTGACCTGTCTGCTGTTTGCCTTGGTCTTCTTAGGATTGGTTGTTCACTAATGTTCTTTGAGGCCATCTTTATAATGAGATTAAATTACTCATCGATGGGCTTTATTTAACAATTAGGTGACTCCTGGAAGGTATTGGTTCCACTGGATTTTATTTAGACGTGTTGAAGTAGAGGAGTGAATACAAACAACCATGGGCGGTTCTAGACTGGGGCAAACAGGGGCCAGTGTTCCTGTAGAACTGGTCCTGGCCCCTGTATTGAAGACATAATACTTCTTATACATGCTGGCACAGAAAACTGTGACTGATTGGTCCCTTGGACCATTTAATTTTTTACCTTTACAGTTTTACTTTAACAATGAATGAAAAATTCAGGTGTTGTCCCCCCATGAAAAAACACTGGCCCCTCTGGTAAATTTGGTCTTGTTTTAATAAAAACGTTTTTATTGCAGTGTGGTTTTACTTACACCTTTTACGAAATACAGGGGTTGGACAATGAAACTGAAACACCTGTCATTTTAGTGTGGGAGGTTTCATGGCTAAATTGGACCAGCCTGGTAGCCAGTCTTCATTGATTGCACATTGCACCAGTAAGAGCAGAGTGTGAAGGTTCAATTAGCAGGGTAAGAGCACAGTTTTGCTCAAAATATTGAAATGCACACAACATTATGGGTGACATACCAGAGTTCAAAAGAGAACAAATTGTTGGTGCACGTCTTGCTGGCGCATCTGTGACCAAGACCGCAAGTCTTTGTGATGTATCAAGAGCCACGGTATCCAGGGTAATGTCAGCATACCACCAAGAAGGACAAACCACATCCAACAGGATTAACTGTGGACGCAAGAGGAAGCTGTCTGAAAGGGATGTCCGGGTGCTAACCCTGATTGTATCCAAAAAACATAAAACCACGGCTGCCCAAATCACGGCAGAATTAAATGTGCACCTCAACTCTCCTGTTTCCACCAGAACTGTCCGTCGGGAGCTCCACGGGGTCAATATACACGGCCGGGCTGCTATAGCCAAACCTTTGGTCACTCATGCCAATGCCAAACGTCGGTTTCAATGGTGCAAGGAGCACATATCTTGGGCTGTGGACAATGTGAAACATGTATTGTTCTCTGATGAGTCCACCTTTACTGTTTTCCCCACATCCGGGAGAGTTACGGTGTGGAGAAGCCCCAAAGAAGCGTACCACCCAGACTGTTGCATGCCCAGAGTGAAGCATGGGGTTGGATCAGTGATGGTTTGGGCAGCCATAACATGGCATTCCCTTGGCCCAATACTTGTGCTAGATGGGCGCGTCACTGCCAAGGACTACCGAACCATTCTTGAGGACCATGTGCATCCAATGGTTCAAACATTGTATCCTGAAGGCGGTGCCGTGTATCAGGCTGACAATGCACCAATACACACAGCAAGACTGGTGAAAGATTGGTTTGATGAACATGAAAGTGAAGTTGAACATCTCCCATGGCCTGCACAGTCACCAGATCTAAATATTATTGAGCCACTTTGGGGTGTTTTGGAGGAGCGAGTCAGGAAACGTTTTCCTCCACCAGTATCACGTAGTGACCTGACCACTATCCTGCAAGAAGAATGGCTTAAAATCCCTCTGACCACTGTGCAGGACTTGTATATGTCATTCCCAAGACGAATTGACGCTGTATTGGCCGCAAAAGGAGGCCCTACACCATTCTAATAAATTATTGTGGTCTAAAACCAGGTGTTTCAGTTTCATTGTCCAACCCCTGTACATGCTCCTGAGTCTGAAATTGAATTACTGATTGAAATAGGCATGTTCAAAATAACAGCAATGTGGAGTTCAACTATTGAGGTCATTCATTCTGTGAAGAAATAGTTGCCAATCAGGTGGCCCTTATTTAAGGATGATGTCGGCACATGTTGCACATGCATGACTCTCTGAAAACCTGAAAAGAATGAGTTGTTCCAGGCATTGTTCAAAAAATGGTCTAAAACCAGGTGTTTCAGTTTCATTGTCCAACCCCTGTACATTTTACAAAGAAAAGTGTACACAAATTATCTTGTATCTGTCATATGTTGAGGTTTTTGTTGGGGACCAAAGTGCAGATGCAGGTGAGGAGTCGGCATGGCGAGGCAGAACGATGATTTATTTAAATCAAAACAAAGACTAAACTCACAGGTAGGCAGGCAGGATGAAAACAGAGAGTTTAGGAGTCCAGGTCTAACAGAGCACAAGAAACGAAGGGAACTTGGCTCAGGCAAGGTGACGCAACAAACCAGCCTTGAACACAAGAACCAAACTAACTAATATACAGAACGAGAACAAAGGCGGGTAATCAAGAAACAGGGAACAGGTGTGGCAAGGAGTCAGAAGGGACAGGTGGAAACAATAAACGATAAAGAGAAACATAGACCTAAGCAGAACAATAGACTAAGATAAAATAACCAAAACATAAGAAATCTAGAATAACCAAGAGGTAAAGGAAACAGAGGAACTGGAAGGAACAGAAGAATAACAAGAACCTAAGGCCTAAGCAAAAGGACACCATAAAGAAACCCTGACTACAAAAGTAAACACTGATAGAACAAACTGAGAATGAAGCAGAGGAAATGAGGACTAGAATAAAAGTAAACAGTAACTAAAGCTAACCTATAAAAGGAGGAACAGGGGAATAAAGATAAATTAGAGGAAACAGAGCTAAGAGGGACAATGAATGTAAAGGGGACAAAAACTGAGTAATTAACAACTAAAAGAGGAAAACTAATGACGAGAGGAGAACACACTGGGAGGCAAAAGGAAACCAGAACTGTCAGAACACAGAAAGCAATAAACATGAATACAAACCCTCAAACAAGAAACATCTAGCAAAACAAAACACAAAACCACAAAGTCCAAAATGTCACATCCTGACAGTATCTCATCCTGACAGTTGATTATTAGATAAAAGTCTCATGGTCTTTCCCACTTGTAGCTCTCCTGTGAGCCCAGAACAACGGCTGGGAGCCATCCTCTCCCACTGCAGTAGCTGTAATTAACTAAGCATGCTTCCAGGAGCTCAGTGTGTGTTCTTGGGTTGTTTCATGAGGATTCAGCATCCTCCGGGTGCAGCAGCCCTCCCCCCTCTGCAGCCTCTCCAGCAGTATGCCCGACTTCCAAACGGAAGCAGGCGCTACCATTTTGAAACACAGCACCGCTAAGGTAAGATGGTAGCTTCAGCTAAATAGCGTTTTCTGGTATATTATTTCCATCCAAACCCCACAGGAGGCAACCAAACCCGGTTCGGGTTAAAGAAGAAGTGTTTTTTTTTGTTTTTTTTTATCGCATATGGCGGTTTAGGAACAGACTTGTTCCGGCCGTGTTGTCGCTCAGGAAGCTCTCCGTGCTGCACTGCATGCGCTCCCGTGCGGAAAAATGCGATTGTTGTCCACTGCGTTGATCTCCTAGACAGATGTTTTCACCCTATCAAATATTAGACATTTATCTAGGCTCCCGTGTTGTCTGAGGTGAGCTAAATGTGCGGAAAACGTGTTGTTTGCGTAGAGATGTTTTTTTTTTTTTTAACGCTGGTTTAGCTTTAGACAAACCCACCAGCATCCCTGCTGCTCTCCATTCACAGCAGACCTGGACGAGGCGTCCAGCCAACACACTCAACATGCGTCTTTTCCAGGTCATTTGTTGGGGTTTTTTTTTTTGTTGCGCTGAATAATGACGGCAGCAGTAAAAATGTGTTCACTCAGCGTCGTGCTGCGTCATCAGTAACCAGGTTTCCTCAGTTATTTCACAATGAAAGTCAGTGTTATTGCAGCAGCCATACAGTATATATACACACACGCACGCTCAGAGAAGGAAAATGCTCTTTTATGTAGAGGAGGATGTGTATTTCTTTGTCAGTAACAGCTTACAAAATGTGCTTCTCTGGTTTCATGGTCCGCTTTGCCCTTTGGTTTACAGCCAACCATAAAAGTTGTTTGGAGAGAGAAGAAAATGTGCCTCTTAAACATGTAAAGAATCTGTTTTTGGTAGACATTCGGGATTTGTACATTAAAGGCAACACTTTAAGCGTAATCACAGCTTGGTGTAATAAATGTGGTTATTACAGTGAATCCAACCAGACTTAATAAACAGTGTGCCCCTTGAACTCCTGCTGCTTGTTTGACTGTCTGTCAGTAGATGAGTGTGACTCATAGCTGTGGGGGTGATCATGGTGAGGAGGCCTTTTTATATTAAATCTGGAGGGTCTGATCTCTGCTAAATCTCCCCTGCTTTGTCTATGTAATCTTTATCTGTGGGACTTTTCAAATGCAAATATGTGGCTTATGTGCTCTTTTTAAAAATTTGCATATTAATCTTGCTCTCATTTGGTTTTCCTAAAATGTAGACTGTTATACTCTGATTTATACTATGTTGCTAGTTTTTTTTTTTTAAGTGAAGTTAAACAGTTAGGATTTGCTAAGTTTGAATTGTTTCTTATTATGCCAATAAAAGTTTTATTCAGATCTTTTAGTTCAGTTAAATGCAATGCAGCATTTCCTTCTCCTAGCTAGACTTAGAGTCCAGGTGCTCTACTTTCAATATTTTTCCTCTCTCCCTGGAGTGGGCAACTCATTTTGAAACACTGGGTCATTGACCGAACTAAATTGCCATTAAGAGATGTTTTAAATATATATTTGTATGTTAATGGCAGCTGTAATCCACAAACAGAGTAGCTGTACCTTTAATTTCAGAAAATAAATACTAGAGAATAAAGTATAAAGATTTCCCAACCATCTCTGTGATTTCAGTATCTTAGACACTATCATTGGTGTCAGGTGAGGACATTTACTGCAGTGAGACTCTAGATAGACTGAATATTGTATTGGCATGCAAAGTGTGCATTCAAGACAGTCCGATGTAACAACCAAAAAAGTACTCTGGAATATTGTCACATAAAGGAGACCGTAGTCTTCTTCAAAATAAAAGCCGTTTTTTTTTTCTTCTTGTTTTCCAATATTCTTTACCTTTTTAAAGTTTAATGGAAACAGAGTGAAGACAAAACAAAACAGATTTAGGAAAACCTCATAAAAACTGCTCACCTGTTGGGGTTTCTAACAAAGAAGTACTCTGGGTAAATTCGTCCCTTGAAAAATTCTTACCCTTATTTCGTAATTGTGTTTCGGTCCTCACCTGCTTCCATTGTTCCTATAAACGAACCATTTCATACCCATTTCCCTAAACCACTGTGTAGCGGTTTATTTCACTTGGTTGTTAGATATTTGTGATAAATTACAGAGAAAAATAATCATAAAATGCTCAAATCTTGCGTATTATTTCATGTAATTGTAGAGATTTTAGATAACACTTTTGGTCCAGTCTATTCTTTTGAATTACGTCAGTATAAACTCTGATCAAAACATAACTCTTAGCAACATCCTGCTGGTAGGCTTTATTTTTATTGTTCTTATTATTATTATAGTTATTATTATTATAGACCCATTTCCTTACAATAGACTATTAGTAGGTTATAGAAAATGATGCACTGTTGGTACAATATCTGTTTGGTCCCTGAAAAAGCCTGGTACAAAACAACCAACCTGGTTTCTAATAATCTCCAGATTTCCAGTCCAGTTGTATACACCACAAACTGAGATTGTACAAATCCTAACTTTCAAAGGTTTTCCTAAACATCTCAGATTTTGTCTCCAAAAGCACTGTCATCACATACAAACAGTGCTTGTGCAGAAGGTGCTAATGCTGCAGAAAATGTACATAAATAAATATATTAATGTGCATGGGTGCAAAAATGTTGCTTGTTTTAGTAGCTGCTACATTTGTTGGACCTAACTGTTACCATGCAGTTTGTTCCAGTTTTTTATTTCTTACATCAGTAGGGCACATCATCCCTCTGTTTCTCTGCAGCGCCATGGACAAGAGCCACACAGTGAAGCTCTTTGTAGGAAACCTGGCTTTGGACACCACCCAGGAAGAGCTGTCAGCCATTTTTGAACCTTACGGCCAGGTTGTCAGCTGCAGCGTGCTGCGACAGTTCGCCTTTGTTCATCTGCAGGGCGAGGGGGCTGCAGATCGAGCCATTCGGGAGCTCAATGGGAGAGAGTTTCGGGGACGGAATCTGGTGGTGGAGGAGTCGAGGGGGAGGCCGTTGCACTCCACGAAGGTGTTTGTTGGTAACCTGAGTGGGATGTGTACCACGGAGGACCTCAAGCAATTGTTCCAGACATTTGGGAAAGTTCTTGAGTGTGACAAAGTCAAAGGTGAGCAAAATACCTTATAGATCTTCAGATTTGTTTTTTACCATTAATTTGTTGTGCTGATTTACCTCGATTGATTGTACTTTGGATTGAGATTTTGATTTCTTTAAGAAGATGCCTTTTAATGTATCTTTTCCCATTTTTCCTTAATGCTGTTTATGAATGTGAACGGTCTAGTCTTCCTTACGCTGGACAATGGACCTGAGCTGTTTAATGTGTTCGTCCATTTCATTACTTAGGAGGTAATGGTTACAAGCAGTACACACTAGAGCAGGATTGGCCATGTTTTAGGTGTGTCTCTGCTGCAGCATAAATACATTATTGGCTGAATGACTTCCTCAGTATGTCATCAAGTTCTGTAGAGACCCGGTAATAAACTATTTGATTGAAATGTGTTCAACCAGGGGGACATCTAAAACAGGTTGGACCCTGAAAACTGGAGTTGGCCACCCTGCTCAAGAGGGTTTGTTGAGGTGATCGCCATAGTACCACACCCTGGAGCTTCTAACATGTCATTTTGAAGCAACATACCATTAAAACACCTTGAGAGACTTTGAAGGGAATGCTGTATTTAGTTCTTAGTATGTGGTTGCTTGCTGTACCGAGGAAATAAACCTTCTCCTGGTAACTAAACAAGCCAATCTACCATTTTATGGGAGAATACCGTATTTGTTGTTGAATCTTTGAAGTCCCCAAGAATTTCTAAGAAGTCTTGGTAGTTTAGCATCAACATATAAATAGAGTTGGTATTCTATTATTTTTATTTTAAGGGCTATTAACAGTTTTTGGAAGAGAATTCCTCTTTTGAACATCAAGGCATATAAGCATACTAGATTTTTTTTTAAATATCACATTTTCTTTAAACTAGTAAGTAATTACCTAAGGTTTTGGAGAGATTTTGGTATTCTAATGTTTTTTGTAGGTGCAGAATTATTGGATGTGTCAAAAATATTCTTGTTCTGAAGACCAGATGTTTTTTCAGCCCTATTAATCATTTTTTTGAAGAGACAACATTGTTTTTGCCATTTTAATATAATCTCAAACATCATTGCGGTGCCTAATTCTAGTTGTTTTCTGCAGGCTACGCCTTCGTTCACATGGAAAATAAGGAAGATGCTCTTCAGGCCATCGAGGCTTTGCATGGTACTTCGTTTAAGGGCCGGCCCCTATCTGTAGAGCTATCAAAGGTCCAGCCCAGCAAGCAGACACCCACTGGGAAAATCCCATGTGTTAACTGTGGGAAGCAGGGCCACTATGCTGGAGAATGTCCTGTGGGGAAGCCGTCTTTAGAGCAGTACCAGAGTCAGGCAGCAGTCTTAGCTGCTGCTGCTGCTGCAGCTGCCGGCCTGCCTCTACAAGTCCAACAGAGCGTCCACAATTCAGTGTACAACACCTCGACCTTCGACCCCACGTATGCAGCTCTCACAGGAATCACCACTGGCACACGTACTGATGGAAACCCGGTGAATCCAGCTGTCTATGGCGCTCTTGCCAGCCAGGTATATGGTGCTAATGTTGCCAATCAACTCTATGGGACTGTGGCAAGCCAGGCAGCTCTTACATCAGGCGCCACACAGATGTACAGCTCAATGGCGCCCAATATCTATGGCCAGATGGCTGCATCTGCGGCGGCTGCTGCTTACACAACTCCAGTTTACACCCCAACTGTATCCAACCATCCTGTGTACCTAACAGCTGCTCCTGGAATAGAGATGCCTGCAGGAGCAGCTACAGTAAACACTGCTTACTCTGTAGCTCCTGCAATTTATGGAACTGCCACACCAGCCTACGCTCACATCAGCGCCATGGGAGCAGCGGATCCAGCTACAGCCCTGTTTGAGGCCGCCAGGCAGGCACATTACTTTGTCCAGGGCCAGCAAGTTATGGCTGACCAGCAGACAGCTGCTGTGGCAGCAGCTGTGGCCAAGTCTGGTGAGAGAGACCGTAGTCCTTTACGCAGGTCAGCACCTCTTCTGCCAGACCCTGTGATGAAGCCGTTTATATACCATAGGGCCAAACCGCGCAGACCCTTGCTCCCAACACCAGCTGGCCGTGCAGCAGAAGAGGCAGTAGAGGCAGCAGAAGACCCCATGGCCAGGTGGGACATGACTAATGATGTTTTAACATCAGCCTTCAGTGTTTGCTGCAATACGTATATCCTTTTCTCCTTAATGTAACCCATCCCTCTTGATTTTCTCCCTTCTTCCTCTGTGCTAGGTACTACGCCGAGTACTACCAGCAGTTGCAGCAATACTCGCAGTTCCAGTATGCTTACCCATCAAGCACAATGGCAGCTATTGCTGGCATGCAGGGAGTCACAGGAGTCCCCACGATGTCTGCCCAGCCAGTCGCTACACTGGAGGCCCTCAGGCCAGTGGTCCCCACTGCTGCTGCAGTGGCAGCTGCCATGGCTGCGCCCAGGGTGTATGAGCCGCCGTTGCCGCCGCCTACGCGCAAGGAGGCCATCCTCCACCGCCCCGAACTCTCCCTTCACACGCCTGAGCCCCCCTTCCGATAGTTGCACTCAACTGTCTGCCCCTTGCCCCTTTCCCTCTTTGCCCTGATCCCTCACCCCTACATACCTTTTTCACTCAAACTTGACCACCTCTGTATGTATGTATGTGTTTTGTGTGCTTGGGGGACTGGCTGTGGGATTTGAAACTGAAGGCTGGTGGGCTTATTAACTTGCTTTAAGAGGGGACTGATCAGCTAACCTTGGTCCAGTTTGGATAACCACAGTGCAGCTTTGAAGACAGGCTTGTATCTATTTTTATGGGCATTGTATGTGCTTCTTTGTTTTACCTTTTTTATTGTGCCAGTCTCACACTTGTGCCAGTATTAGACTGACAGGGTCAGTCCTTTCTTTTGCCTTTATTTCTGCAACCCGGTTATGATTTTCTAGGGCCAAATCTCCAGTAAATTACATCAGCCATTCTACTTAGGTCTAGATGATCAGGTAGGGCAGCTAATTTGAAACCTTTTTTGCCTTATGTTGATGAATTTAGATTTATAATGTTCTCAGATGGCAAGTCAGACTAACACATGTTGTGTACCGGCTGCATTGTACTGTGTCCAACAGAACCAAGGTTAATGTATTTTGGGGAGATCGTTTGTTCTGGATGCGATGTGGATGTGTGATTGTGTGAGATGTGCAAGCTCCTGACTTTGCAGCGCACAAACGCAGCAGCAGCTAAGACTGCGCTTTGCAGAGAAAATACGCAAAGCACACATATAGGTACTGTAATGTTTGTTCGTATCTATCCTCGACCCTCCTCTAAATCTCATTCTCACCTTTAGACTAAGACACTTAAAGACACTGCTTCACCTCGTCCTCTTCCTAACTACAGCTGCCTACCTCTTACTGTAAAATTCAGTGTAGATTGTATTCTGTTCTGTACTTCTCCACACATTTCACCCTATCAGCAGTTGCAGCTCCATATAAAGCTACAGCAGTACAGAGTCTGCATAGCTAGATTTCAGTTCCTCTTTTTTTAATATATAGTATTTGGTCCTCTTCCATGTTCACAAGCCTTTTAAAACACAGAAAGTGTAAGTAATCTGTTTCCATCATTATAGTTTACATGTGATATAAGTTGGCCTATAGGGTGAAATGAGTTTTAAATGGGAGAAACAGTGTGTAACTACTGAATGAGTTTACAGAGGATCTTTGAATTGCATCCTTTTAGAAACCATGATCATATGTGACAAGGTCAGTTATGTGCCTAAAGCCTTTATTGAAGTGCATTAAGTGGAGGGACCTCCTATTTTTAAGTGCTTTTTAAATAATTTCAAGTAAACTAACAGGAGCCTGAGAGCTCAGAATCCAGAGGGCTACAAGTAGGTCTGTTTATTGCAAACGGTTTTAGAAAAGCCACAAAATGAGCCTCAGAGGCTCGTTTTAAGCAGAAACAGCAGTGATAGCACCAATGAAGTGAGAGATGGAGCAGTGTCTTCCAGTGGCCCCAAACTGTCCACCATTTCTTCATCAAATACTAGATCTACTTTAGATTCTTATATCCAAATTATATTGAAGTGGATTTTAGTTTACTTGTTGAATCTTCTACAGTTTCTCAAAAAAGCATTTCTACCCCATGAAGTTTTGTCACTTGAAAGTACTTTATTGAAATTTGTCTGATTAACCAACACAAATATGCACATAGTTGTGAAGTAGAAGGAAAATAATACGTGGTTTTTAAAATATATTTATGAATAACACCTTGAAAAGTGTATTTAGCACCACATTTTGCTGCAATTCCACAACTTGAGACTGAAACATTTGCCCATTATTCTTTTCAAAATGACTTGAGCTCAGATAGATTGGATGGAGAGCATCTGTGAACATCAACATTCACATCTAGCTACATATTCTCAATTCAATGTAGGTCTGGACTTTGGCTGGGTCTGCTTAAGACATGAATATGCTTGGGTCTCTTTTGCAGCCTCTACCATGTTTTCTTCCAGCATCACCCTGTATTTAGCTCGTATCACGTTTCCTGTCTCAACTGAAGAAAAACATTCCCATAGCATAATGCTGCCACTATCATGTTTCACTATAAGAATGGTGTGTTCAGGTACTGGTTAGTTTTCTCCCATGCATAGCAGTTTGCATATAGGCCAATATGTAAAGTTTTGGCCTCATAGGAGCGGTACACCTTCTTCCACATGATTGCTGTGTTCCTTGCACAGGTTTTTGCAAACTGCAAACAGAACTTCTTATGGCTTTCTTTTTGACCCTGTTCAGATTTGTGTAGTGCACAACTAACAGTTATTTTATCGACAGATTCTCCAACCTGAGCTCTGGCTCTCTGCAGTTCCTCCAGAGGCACCATGGGCCTCTTGGCTGCTTCTGGTAGATTGTCGTGTGTTTGTGGGTTTCCAGGTGTTTCCTGAGAGGCTTTATATATAAAATTACACGTTTCCTAACTGGTTGACTTCTGAAGGGAACTGGATTTTACTAAGGGGTTATTAAAGTAAACATGGTTTCATTTAAATGCACTGTACTACACTGTTCAAATTTTTGTCTGTATGATAATGTAAGAACCACACATCCTTCTCCTACTTCACCTTTATGCTCTACTTTGTGTTGATCAATCACAAAATCCTATTAAAAGACATTGAAGTTAGTGGTTGAGCTGTGACAAAGTTCTAGGGGTATGAATAGCTTTGCATTGCACTGTGGAGAGGGTTTACCATATTGTTGTTATTGGGATAATAACTTTAAAAAAATCTGGAATTACATGTCTTGATACCTTTTACATTGATGCCAAAGTCCTGAGTGGCAACGTGCATCCATTTACAATCAGTACATTTTTTTAGCAGCTACAATTTGGCAGCAGACCAATGCACAAACAGAACAGACCTTCTGAAATCACCTTACTGCCTCATCGTTTCCCGTTTCCCCTCTCCTCCTGTGGTTTTTAGTGGTTATTAGTGACTTTTGCATCTCAGAGTGTAATCTTTCCGTGTCGTATATACAAAACATATACCAGTTGCATCCTTTGTAGAATAATGTGGTTTGCAAAATGTTTTGTTTGCCATGTGTTTTTTAGAAAAGTATTTTAATTTAGCCTTTTTATAGGACAGTGGAAAAAAATCAGCATGCCTTTTATTGGAAAAAATGTATACTTTAAACATTATAATGATAATAAAGAATGTTTGGCTGACTACTGTGGTAAAAGAAAGCAAAGGGTTTGGACATTTCGCCTTCTTCTTGTTTATGTTCCTCTTTACTATCTGTCTCCTCTTGTGTAAAATAACCACCAGACCCATTTGACTGGGGATCCAGGGGGAGGCAGGTGTAGATGCTGGCCCAGCTTTGCTGACTTTGCTCAGGGTAAGTCTGGGTAGGAGCTCCTTCCTCTCTCCAGCCTCTCAACAAAGAATGTATGCAAAATTCAGTGCTGAGAGCAGCGCTTAAAATTGATTTTCATGAACAAGATTACACTGTACACTCTGAAACTGCAGTGAGGGCTGGGGAGAGGCTCACAGATAGAATGGCGTGGGTGCATTTTGATCTGTGGAGCAGTCCCGTTCTTTGGGTTTGATGGGTGTGCGTCTGGTCCAAGTCTGGTCTCTTTCCCTGCTGCACCAAATTCTCCCTTTTCCGTGTGTCTCTGTGTTCAGTATACTTTGAAACCTGCATGTGTGATCATTTGTAACTCTACCGCAAGAAGAAAAAAAAAAAAGCCCAGCTCGACAGTCCAGCTCTGAACTAACTATCTCAACTGAATTAGGTCACCGTGCTACCTGGAACACCCTGTGTGCAGCCTCACGTGAGCCATGGGGACGACTTTTAGCGCGACGCCACCGCAGTGGAAACTTGTTGTCTCTCTTTCTCTTCACCACCAAGGTAAATCGACTAAGTACAACCGAAAGAAATCATGACAGCACTGACCTCTCTCCTACCTAATTGCCCTCCCTCCCCTCACTTTCCTTTGACTGTGGCTTGATACAGCACCCACCCCCTTCCTTCCCTTCGCCATTACCACCTCCCCCTCTCTCTCCCAAGTCCGTAATCTCTCTTCTACTGCATCGGCAGTGTTTGTACCTGTAGCCTGGGTCTTCTCCTCACTGGGAGTGATGGGCCGGCTGGGGTGGGGCAGGGTTAAGAGCCCTCCATAGGACTGACCCTGTTCTGCATCAGCATATGAGGTGCCCTTTGTTCGGGTGGTGTGTGAGCTGGTGAAAAATAGGTGCGATGTGTTAGTGTGTGCTTGTGTGTGTGTGTTTAAAAAAAAAACATACTTTCTGGGCATCATTTCATTGGTCAATGAGGCTTGGCGTAAGTGGACACACCCAGAACCCATCCCCTTGCCAGCTAATCAACTCCTGTCCACCGCCGTATTCGCCGCCCTCAACCCTCTTCACTCTTCCTCCCTTCTCCTTCTTTAACCCCCCACCCTGCTCTCCCTCTTTGCGCATCTCCTCACCTCTCCGCCGTCCACGCACACAGCGCTTCCACCCCCCCTCCCCCACCCCCCTCCCCCGTCGGCACCGCCGCCACCTTGGATCTGGGTTTCATCGCTCTGGCTTGGACTCAACTTCCCAGAACCACCTACCTGACCCAAAACACATACATCCCCCCATCAACCTTTGTTATCATAGACACCCAGGCGTGCCAAAAGGAGTATGTATTTGTGGCGTCCCGCCTTTTGGACTTTGTCCTGTGACAGAGAGAGACTTGAGGAATTGCTTTGCTACAACTGTTGAATGTTGGTTGTGCACAACATGGCTATGGTAGGGATGTAAAGGCAACATATAATGTCGGGCAACCTAAAACTAAAGGGTGACAGTTAACTTCCCAGAAACGTCCTATAAGAAAGGCCCACAGGCCAGTCTTACCTGTAGATTCTCATCAATCTCAGGGTTCTTATAGGACTTTTCTGCTACCACTTCTTAGTAGCCTGTATGTGTTCTGACATGTTAGTATTTGAATTAGAGACTCTAATCTTTGGGGACAGTTTCATTTAAGTTGTTTAGCATTGGCTTTGAGAGCTGCAGGATGGGAGTGATGCCCTCTTTATGCCTAACAAGCAAAAAGACAGGACCAAGGATTTGATGAGAAGCAAATAGATGGGTTGATTATAAGGTGAGTTGGTGGTCTAGTTCCGAAGGTATAGAACAACAATAAAAGGGTTAAACATTTGTTTTCTTACCCTTAAGACATCGTACTCAAGCCAGTTTTTTTTATAAGCAACCTCCTGTAGAGTAGGAGAACCCCCACACAGAAACTCCATATTTTTTCTTCACTCTCCCAACTTCCCCACTAAAGGCTTCTGGTGCTTGTGAGTCTGGGGCTTCAACCATGCTTCAGTAATTGCAGTCAAGCATCTCTTAAAAAAAAGAGAACAAAAAAATACCCTGCTCTTAAATCAGTCGCACTGCATCGCCAGCCAAAGCTCACTGCTGCCCCCTCCCCTCCGCACCAACCTACTCTCATGCCCCAACCTTTCTGTCCACCTCTTTGTCTGTTGTTGTTTTAGCAGAGCAACTTGCATGTGCAGATTATGCACGTGTCAGTTCATTGTTTTGATGGCATCCTGAAGGTTATGTCTGTCTTTCTACAGATGATAATATCTGAAAGATACAGCTAAGTGCAAACTGGTAGTAAGCTAACCCTATGAAGGGCCAAAAGTGTCACAATCCAGTAAATATTATGTGATTAAGGAAAAAGTAATTAAATGTGTTTAATGTATTTTTTAAATGTTTAAATAATTGAATGTAAAACTCATTGATTCAAATTTAAAGTCAGTATATGTTCAAATCAGACTGATTTAACTTAGTAGACCTTTCATCGCTCCAGTGGCATCTGATTGGTTAATCTGCGAAAGAGGTCCTTCCTCAGATCAGTCACCTTTAACTAGAGCAATGTTAGCCCCAGCCATTGACCATTTATAAAACATAATCATGATGAGCTGCAGAACAGAACTATAAAATGATAATAGGGACACATATACATAAAGAAAATTGCTATATTAAAGATTTTAAACAGGAAATACTGAAATAAGTGCTTAACTTTTCCAAACACTTTTGTCCCTCCATGAAACCCCAACTGCTATCAGACATTTTGCATTTTTTTCTTAATGTGACTTTCCTAGCACAAATTTGAATGGGACAGGACTGATGTATATAACAGCAGGGTCAAACCTCAGACAAGCGGGTCAACCTGACCAACACCTGCAGGAAGCAGTGTAGTTTTTACACAATATAGCTGCAAGTATTATTTACATCTGGATGTAGCTCAATGAACAATTAACAGCAGATGACTGAAAAGCCTAGGGAGTTTTACACAAGCTGTTTTATGATGAAAACGAAATATGTTTACATCGGTCAGATCACACATTTCAACTGTTCCCGGCCTCATGAGAGGAGCCGTAATGTAACCACTGAGCTTCTTATAGTAGGTTAATGGACCAAGCTTACTGTAGTTACACCAGATGTTTGATTAATTACAATATAAATCACTCTAGATTCCAAAGACTTAAAGGGTGACTTAGTAATTTGCCATCTCAAGAGGATAGGAATGTGGATCTGCTCATGTCAAAGCAATTAGCGTTAGCACAAAGCTGAATGTTGGGGGATTTTAATTCCCAAATGTTAGATCAGAAATTTGCATCAACATGTTTACTGTGAATGACAAATCCTGATATAGATACAAGTTATATTGTATGGTTGTGTAGTCATATATATATATATATATATATATATATTTGCCTATTAAACTGTATTTCTGAAAATGTGTTTTTTTATTTTGCATGCAAATTATAAATAAATATTTTTTTCTCATAGCAGTGCCTGGATCTGTTATTTCAACTTGTACAATTAAGGTATAGGTGAAAGATAAATAGTATAAATTTATTTCTATTTTTAACTATGTGGATGATGATGTTTGAGCTGCTGTAAGTGATACTGCAGGCCCAGACCTACATTTACAAGGGTTTAATACCAGCCTTTTTCTTAACCTTTTAGTCATGTTAAAAGTCACAAACATAAATCTATTTTTTATGACTTTTTATCTGATAGACTAACATAGCTGTCAAGTAGAATAAAAATAATACATAGTTTTCAAATGTTTTAACATATAACATAAAAACTCTTAAACAAATCCAACCAAACACCTATTTAGTAAATGGGGTTTGAGTGTATAATTTAGTCTCAGTATAAATATTAATCCAGCTGTTCTGTGTAGAGCTCAGAGGTTTGTAGAGACCATTGGTGACCAATCAGCCTCATGAAGACCAAGGAATACAGCAGATAGGTCTGGGGTAAAGAGGTGGAAAAGTTTACATTTGGGCTTTAAAACAAGTTTTGAACATTTCAGAGAAAACTGTTCAGTTTGTCATCAGAAAATAGAAAGTATATAAATTCCAAGCATACAAAGACATGGTTGTTTACGTAAACTGCTGGGCAATGAGACCAATAATCAGAGATGCAGCTGAGAGTGTCATGCTAACTCTGGATGAGCTGCAGAGATTTACAGCTCAGGTGGGAGATTTATTTTTACATGAGACATAAACTAAAATTATTGTACTAATTGCAAAATACTACATGTGACAGGAGAACTAACACTTCACATCACCCTCAACACACCATTGCCAGGGTGAAACAGGGTGGTGGCAGCATCATGCTGTGGGTTTGTTTTGTTTTTTTGCCTTCCAATAGGACAACGACCCTAAGCTTACTGTAATGAAATGATTTAGATCAAAGCATGTTCTTCTGTTAGAATGGTCAAGTTAATATCCAGACCTAAATTCAATTGGGAATCTGTAGAAAGAATTAAACATTGCTGTTCACAGAAAGTACAAAAGGGGAGAAACATTCAGTCCCCAGATGTGCAGAGCTGGCATTACTATAACCTCAAAAACCTACAGTTGTATTTGCAGCAAATGGTTATTCTAGGAACTATTGACTTTGATGGGCTGAATACAAATATACACTTCACAAGGTTGTGGTTATGTGACAAGGTTTGAAAAGGTTCAAGGGGAATGAATACTTTCGGTAATATTTCATAAAATGAGGAACTGTGTAGTCAATATATCTATTAACATTTTTCTTCAGAGAAAATTCTAAATTCAGTTTTTTGGTTTCTTTTGAAAAAGTTGTGTGAAGCGAAAGAGGCCTGGGTTTGCCATTGAGGATCACTAACAGGTGCATTTCACAGGCCATAAACTCCCCCGTGTTAAGAGGAGGTGTAATTGACACACAGCCTCACCAGTTACAAGCCAGTTATCTCCATCTGCAAAGGATTACCCCGCCTTATAGTCCTTTTTAGGCTCAGAACATGCCACCCAAGCTGTAAGGTCCCATACTTATTGGGATGCTGTCACGTGGTACACTTTTGACCAGGAAAGGAGCAACGGTCAGCAGGGTCTTCTGCTAGTGGGAGCACCACCCTCGCACAGCCACCTCACCAGAGGAGTCTGGTCTCCGCAGCCCCTAACTGCCTCTCCCCTCGTCGTCGTCTCTTGTGCTGATCTTTTGTTTTTTTTTTGTCACTATAAGCTGAGGGGGACTTGTGAAGTCCTAACAGAGGTGGAACGATGACGGCTGTCGAAACCCAAATGACATATAACAGCTCCTATACGATCCACCATGAAGACGTGTATATGACGCAGGAGGAGGACTGGGACAGGGACCTTCTGCTGGACCCTGCCTGGGAGAAGCAGCAGAGGAAGGTAGGGTTGGATATGCGGCCCCTGCAACAAAGGGCTGTAGCTTGTGCTGCTCTGCGTAATTACGCACAGATTTACCAATGCACTTACGTTCACATTAGAGTCACTGATTGGTGTTTCGCATTCTGAATACAGTTTGCTTCAAAATCACTGACCTTGCTATAATAATGACTTTTTAATAGCCCAATTTGAAATGGTTCAGCTGCGCCTTTGGTGTCTCCGCACCTGGCACTTCAGTCCTGCTGGAAGCTGTGTGGGCAGATATTTTAGGCCGTGGAACTTTCTCAGTGTTGTATTTCAGTTACCCCAGAGTGCCTTGCAGACTGTCTAAATTTAATACCCACCCTCCCATTTTTTTTTTTTTTTTCTTTTGCGGACATTTAAGCCTCAACCTGAAATGTTACAGGAAAACCTTTGACACTTTTAACACTAGATAAAAACAGATAAATAAAAAAAAAACCACTAATGGTTTCAGAAGTTGTAGAAAGAAATTGCTAACCCATATATATTTTAGTTGCTATTTAGTGAAAAGGTCCCAAATTAAATCTTTCATAAAAAAATTGAATCAATCCTTGTGTATTCAAAACTAAGCATCTTTAAATGATCTATGTAAGCAATATGTAATATTTAATTAAAAAAAAAAAAAACAATTTTACCTTGATATTGTTAGCCACACCAAGCTAGCTCTGAGGGCTAGCCATTCGTTGCCATGGTAACCTTTGCGCCATCTGACAGGTGTGATTGATAAGCTAGGAGCTAAACCTCAGCTTTTACAGGTAAACCCTATGAACATCATCAGTAAATATATATTTCTATTTTGTTTATAAACTGTTCACCACCTGTTTGTTTTAGGCATTTTAATTTATTGTTAATGTCTTGTTTGTTAGCTTAACGTTGTGTTTGCTAGTTGCAACCTGGTCCCCATGTTTGATGGTTAGATGTTTGTAGGAGGGACCAGATCCTTGTTCCACCCAACAATTCCTGGAGTCCCAGCTGAAAATAGCCTCCTAGTAAATCATTACTCATGGTTCAGGATACCATTAAGGTTTTTCTTATTAACAGCGTTTGACTTTCTGACAAATGAATAATTTATACTATATTCAAAGTACCTAAAATTTATTTTAAACTGAATGGCATATGTTTTCAGAATGGTTCTTTAAGGTCAAATAACTTTTTTGTGCTACAATGCATCGAATCTATTGTCATTCAATGTATATTGTAAACACACATAAAACAAAAAGGTTTTATATCAAATCAAATGATGCCATTTGAGCAAGTCTGAAAATTTTCAAATCATACCAATATCTGTGTTTCTAGGTTAAAATGTATGAGGTTTACAGCATTTAAAAATTATGGCCACTAAATTTTGTAGAGCTAAACAAGTTGATGTATCAAATTGGTGGATTTTTCTTATATAGGCACTTAAATTTAATTTCCCTTGGATTGGAACTGAATTGAAAACATGAACTAACACGCTTTCAGGTTTAAAGAATTAATTTGCAAAGTCAACCATTTTTTTGTAGGACCTAAATTAGTAAAGTACCTACATCTGGCTAAATAAGAATGAGTTGACACATCCAACAGGTAATTTAGAACTTATCTTACCATCTTTTATTAATCATTCATGTAGTTTAAGCGGATACATTTTAGATGGCTGCAGTAAAAAAGATATGACCAGATTTTGAGCCTCTGTTTGCTCAATAAATGCTGTTGAAACATCACCACTTTTCCCAAAAATGGATTCCCTAATATTTCTGTGATCACAAATTCTGTTTGTCCAGAATTGCTTGACTTTTTAGTGTTCCTTGTCAGAAAATCTTAAGTTGAGTTTCATAATGAAATTCAAAATTTGTAAGTGACAGATATAATTTCTTTTTAGTATTAGTTCCGGTCACATATGCTGCTGTTTAAATATTTATAAAATGCATGTTTAAATGACTCCAGCGTGAATCTACAACACGTTTCTGTCCACGTAAAATGTCCCCCACCTACTGAGCACAGTGACAGGCTGAGAGACCTCAACAGATGGTGTTTTGACCTGGGGTTGGTTTCACCAACCTCCAAATAAACATCATCCTAAAAATACTTTTTTAACTTGCTTGGCTTCAAGGTACCTCTCTCCACCCTTCCCTCCTTACCTTCACCTTTTACTTTTATCATGTTGAACACTTCCGTATGTTGCAGTTACTGAAATATGTTGTCACAAGTTGTCGTTGTATTATAACTGGCTTTGAATGCTCCTTGGTAAAATCTAAATAGCAATTTTTTAGGTGTTCCCCTTGTGACCTCCAGTGAACAAGTCATGGTACTCCACAGCACTTCTTGGCATGTAAAATCCAGCTTAAGGAGCTGATATCAGCCCGTAAATATAGCAAGTGCATCATTTTGCAGTGTAATGAATATGAAAGGAAAGCTTTCCAGCACCTGTTGTCCCTTCTATCCTTGAAATTCAGTGGCAAAAAAGCAAGCCAGTATTTGACAAGGTAGTAAAGTGTTTGTCAACACACAGTGATGTCAAATTCGATACCAGACATCAGAAATGACGCACACTTGTACATATCTGTGTCCAATTTATGCCCACGTTTGACTTGCGCGATTATTTTTACCATGAAGTGTCTCTTTTAGATTATGAAGTGCGTCATTCATGACTTGTTTAGGACAAAGAGTTCAGCGTAATTGAAGTTGTCAAAAATTTGGTGAGAAATTGCATGTGGTAAAAGTTGTCGGAGGTGATGAAAGGACGCAGTGATGAGATCTGACTGTGTCTCATCTAAGCAATCTTGTTCACTCAGAGGAACTGCAGTCCTAGAAATAAGAAGGGTTCATTTGTTAGGCTGATTTATAAGCTGAGGCAAACAAGCCACTTAGCGGTAGCCGCAAAACAGTTCAAGAGCCCTCAAAGCTTATGGAGCTCTCACTGATGCTGAGCTGAAAACTTAGAAAGGTTCTGCTTGTGCAAATCTGCAACAAAAGTGATGTCTTGAAGCATGATTAATGGCCGTCTGAAGATTAACTTTCACTGCAGTGCTCTAAGAAGACCACCTGTAGATCTGAATGCAGACTTAACTGTCTGTTTGTAGGCTTCATGCTGCATCCTTTTAATATTTCAGAGTTTGTGTAATGAATCGAACTCATAAGGCAAAATGTCAACACAACCAGATAAGTTCACCACAGTGAGTGAAGTCATCTTCAGTTTCACATTGTTTAGGAGTTCAGCTGTTATCTGACTAAGTAAACGTCTTGCTGCTTGGTATAGCTTATGCTTGCAGTAAGGTAAAAATATCCATTACAGAGTTATCAACTGTCTTACTGGCTCAGCCAGCCTATTAAAGTGGTGAATGCTATGTGTACATATGCATAGACTAAAGCACAAATAGAATTAGTTTGATGTTTAAATTAAATAACGGGAGACCTTAAATCATTGTTTATAACAGTATTCTGTTTATTTTTTACAAAGACAAGAAACCTTCAAAATGTAAAGAATTAAGACTTGAAACGTTTCGTTGTTTTCTTTTGGAAAAATATTTCCTAATAATAATAATAATAATATTAAAATAAATCTGTATTATTTTACCAATAATATTTTGTATATTTTGAAATACAAAATTTCATCATTGAACACGGAGTGACATTTTCAACATAGAGTAATTAATCATTTTAAAGCAGATAATTTGGAGCTTTTTCCGTGCAAGACCTACTAATAAATCTTTAATATCATAATTCAGTTCAATTTAAGATTTCCTGTCAATCCCAGGTATTATTTCGCTCTACCACTGAAATGCATTCAGTAGCATGTAACATTTGGCTTTTACAAAGTGCAACCGAAAAAAATATTCGAAGCAATCAAAATGAGTGATTATCATCATCATCTTCAAGTGTTATTTAATTATATTCAGAAATTTGATGCTCACAGAGTATCCACTAAGCCTAATTTAATATCCTGTTGTGGTAGCCATGGTGGTGTATAATTAAATCTGTTCTCATTTAATCTCATTCTGCACTCAAAACAGCTCGACCAGTTGAGTGGCCGCCCTACAGAGTTATTGATCTAATGCAGCACCAAACAGTACCAAGACACGGATCCTCTTCTGTTTGTCCTGGGAGAGCAGGTTGTGTTGATGTTTTTCCTCCTACTCCCCCACTGAATGATGGCTATAAGTATATGTAACATAAAGGGTTTTTAAAGAACAAAAGTTGAGGGCATTTTTTCCTGAATGCTGTAATCTTTTTAATAAACACTTCTCCTGAATGAATGCACTTAGTTCTCACACAAAAGAAGGCATTTTATCTCCTAAAGTCTTGTTTTACACGACGAATCATAGGTAAGTGCGAGTAGCCATGTGGATCATTCAGGGTTAGGAAATGGTGTTTAAAATACTAACTTTCATATAGCACAAAATATATATTTTTTTATTTTAATGATAGAAGAAGAAAGAGAGCAATAAGCATCTTTCAATCTTGCTTAAATTGTAGTATTAGTGCAGACATCCCAGGACTGATTTCTTCACTGATCTGTAATTCCCATCTGTGCTTTATTCCCATAATGCACCTGGCAGTCATGAATCCTGAGTTTCTCTCATGATTCACTCATTCAGATGATACCAGGCTATGTGAAGACAGTCAAGACAGACTCAACTACACGATTACAGAGGTGAACAAAAATATTTGTACAACATTATTGCTTCTTAAAAAAATAACATTTTTAAGTACTCAGCTGTCAATTAATATAACATTTTCATGTAAACGTTTACTTTAAATGCAATAAATGTAATTGTATTAGTAAGCACACTGCCACCCTTTCTGTAGCTGCATGTGGAGAGCATCTGTATGAGGGTCCACGTAAGTGGAGAGTCAAGAGAGACTGCAGTCAGATCAAATAGCAGTTGCTATTCCAGAAGTTGTGTCCATGTAGGGAGACTTCTATAATCTGCTTTAGTGCAAGCATGGGAGCCCTGAGAGACTGTAAAAAAGGCTAAGGAGAATATATAGGTGTGTGACATCTTCAGAGTAATTCATAGTATATTTTTACAGGAATGTAATTGGGCTTTTTGTGTTCTGCAGCAGTGTTTTGTATGAGGACTGGATCTCAGTATAAAAACGGAAAAGTTCTTGCAGGGTGTTGTAATGGCAAAAGTCGACACATGATACAGCAGCAGTGTCAGAATCTATATGGTGATAGTAGCACTGATGAATGATGGGTATTCAGAGCGCCCATCTTGATTCGATATGAGCATTTCTGTGGGCCCCTTAAATAGAATAGAAGACTTAGTTGTTGAATTTAGTTTTTAATGTAGATTGATTTTTGCAAAAACAAAAAGTAAAAGTAAAAAACATTTTGTTTCACAGTTGCACATATCTCTGAGCTGCTATTGGTCCTTCTCAGCCCTGGTGATGGAATCGGAGGCTTGTTTTTATCAAGGAGAGAGAAACAAGGTTGTTAACAAACACAACGTGATCCATGGCCAAACATCTACCGAACATCACTTTACATCATAATGATGTCAGAATAGTATTCAGTGTTTAAGCTACTGAGTTTTTTTCTTGCAGCACGATCAGCTAAACAAAGAGTCTTATTTTACAAACCACAAACCTCATATTGCCCCATTAGAGAGAAATGCCAGCTGCATGCAGTAAATATTTATAGGATGATGGTAGCAGAACTCCACCGAAGTGACGGGTCTCTGGTAATAATATGCATTAGACATAGATGTTTTATGTGGTTTGGCATTACATTTAATTACATTATTAACAATAGTAGGTAATAATTTAAAACCTCCTGCATGATGCAGATGTTATATAAACACTGTGGTCCCTCTGGAGTCATTCAGAGATAATACGAATGATGCTTGAGCAGGTTCAACTAAAACTTGAAGAAGCATCGAGAGTCCTTCCTGTCACTTCTTTTGGCTCAAATAAATAGTGAGAAGTGTCTCCGTTGCATGTTACTATATACAGCCTTAGGTTGGTTTCAATCATAGGTCTTCACTGTCAAGGTTTCTGTTAAGATGATTTAGCTGACCCTGGATCTGCTTGGACCGTGCTGCCTCTTAGAGAAACAAAGTAGCTTACTGAAATTAGACACAGCCCTCCTCCTCCTACCCCCGACCAATTGCCAGAGTCAGGCCAGCCGGTGTCTCATAAATTCTCCTCAACCATCTACATCAGTTTATCTGTCTGAAAGCTGGTGCTCATTAAATGATGGAGACAAAAGATCCAACATGCTACTGCCGTCAGCAATAAACCTTTGCACTCACCTTCAATCTCCACCATCAATCATGCTGTCAGGTAATTCAGCTATTGACTCCTGTAACAAAGAAAGTAAACGCAGTATGAGCGCGAATAATGGGTTGCCTGTACGGTTTTGTGTCCAACTCAAGATGAAATGTTTTTTTCTTTATGCTCATGCTGGCATTTTAAAGTAACATTGTTGAGAGAAATGACTCAAACGGCTTGTCTTCCAAGTCATTAAACCACAAAATGATGACAAGAGAACAAGCTCCAGCTAAAAGGACACATAACCATTTAGTCCAGTTGTTTATATTGTGTTTAGAATTATTCTTTGTTTAGAAAGTTTGCTGAGAATGTCAAAGCCCCTCCAACTACAGTCCTCAAAAGCTACTATCCTATTAGGCGCATCCCTGCCCCAGCACACCTGAATCCAATGAGTGGCTCGTTACCGGGCCTGTGCAGAGCTGAATGACTGCTGATGAGAGAATTCAGTCATTCGATCCTGACGCGTTGGAGAAGGGATGTATCTAAAAGTTGCAGGATAGTAGCTCCTAAGGACTGGACTGGGTGACCCCTTCCCTAGAGGATGACAATTACTTTCAGTATGGTTTACTGAAATTTTAACCGCATCTCCATCACTACTATTCATTAGTATCAAAAACCTCACAATACTAGTTCATATCCTGGTGTTTAATGGCATTGGTATCTATTGATCTTTTAAAATACTAAACTTTTCAGCAAAACCTTTTACACAAATCTTTCAAGCTAGCACTTAGTCAGCACTTAGTTGTGAATCTTCTAAAAGGACTAAGACAGCAAGCGGTGGTTGAAGTAAACTCGTGGCTCTTAGCCCTGTGACAAGCGACTTAAGTAAAAATTAACGGGCTTTGCAGCACAAAGAGGTAATGTAATAGTGACTGAGGTAGTTGTGGCAAAATTTCTAAATAAAAGAACAAAACTGACAATATGGTAACCCTTTCAGATTGGATGATATCTTCCACACATTTTAAGCATACTGTGCTATCCACCGTGCAGAGTTTCACTCTACGCCTCCTTTGGTTTCGTATTGCCAGGTTCATTTCCTGGAGTCATATCCTTGCAGTTTTATGATGGAAGTGTTTTAAAAAAAGAGGCTTATGCCTCAGATATTGTAGTAATCACAATTTGATCTCCCTCTAAGCCACGGTGCAACTGGTTTTGTTGGACATGGTAAATAATTCTGTGACATGTGTCACAACTTAAAGACACCATATACTGCACATATGTGCTCCTCAAATGTTCTTGCAATGACCCATAACATTACTAAATTTCATGCTGCATTATGCAGATACTTAGCGTTAACAAAGATTCACGTGCATCAGGATAACAAATGCTTGGAGTGTCTCCA
The DNA here is from genome assembly GCF_021462225.1 of Girardinichthys multiradiatus. Classification (NCBI taxonomy): domain Eukaryota; kingdom Metazoa; phylum Chordata; class Actinopteri; order Cyprinodontiformes; family Goodeidae; genus Girardinichthys; species Girardinichthys multiradiatus. Next base: position 32,234,579 of record NC_061807.1, read on the forward strand.
TTAGCAGAACAATTTTAGCTGTTTTGTGAATAGCTAATAATTATTTGACCACCTGGATACATTAACAGCCTCTTTATAGAATATTGAACCTTCAGATGACCAGGAAAATAATAAGTATAGGGAAAAATGAACAAGATACTGATGTCACATGATCAATATTAACTTACTGCCATGACGCTATAGCAAACTTTACATTCTACACCCTTTATCCCAGTACAGTCTGACTATACAAACCAGCAGCACATACTAAATGACACACATACTGGATAGGACTTGATGTTTCACATAATGTGCTTTATTGCTTCACGTTTTGATCCACGTCAAATGTTTTTCTTGTTGCAGCAACCTATGTTGGAAGATGAGAAACAGTGTGGCAACTGTTTAAGCCTCTCAAAAACTGACCACACTCCCATGATCCTGAAATTTACAATATGATTAATTCCCAATGTTGATTCCCAGAGTCAAGATGATGGATAAAGTTATTTCATGATCCACAGCTGCAGTATATTTTATATAATCTATCATTTGATTAGGCTTAAAAGGAAAGTTTCATGGACTTGTTGTAGCTTTGGGTCACTGATAGGTGTCTGCTCTATTTAACTCTAACTAATTACTTCCTATTGCATTTATTCTTTTCTTGGCCTTCATTAGTTTTTTTGTTTTTTTTTGCTGTGCTCTTTCTGCATGTGTTCTTGCACCTTGATTCCTGTCGGCACCTCTTGTTCCTGAGAGAGGTGAAGATCTCCATACAGACACACTTGGAGTGTGACTGCATTGTTAATTGTGGGCTGGCATCATCTGGCTGTGCAGCAGCCCAGAAACGTGTGGCAGTGAAACACAATGTGAGCCAGCGTGATAGTGACACAATGCACCCCTCCGTGAAGCTGTGGCAATTAATATGACAGTGAAGACAGATGTTTGTGTCAAAGCAAGACTGCCACATACTGTACCAATTGTTCCTCTGATAAGTCATTCCTCCTCTGAAACACTGGTAAAACATAGTCTCACTGCTGTTTTACTATTTAAGCATCACTAAAAAATTTAAAAAACTGCATTATTACCACAATTTGTAGTTCAGATGTCGGTTACAATTTCAAAATAGATTCCCGGCTAGTGACAAAGCAGACATTCTGACTTCTCCTTTCCATGTGTTTTAGGCACTAAAAATATATTAAATCATGGCAAATGAACCAGAGTGCATAATGGCTTAAAGACATGCCCTAATTTTCATAGAAATTGCTGACAGCACCTGTTCTCAAACAGGGACATCTGGCTTGGAGCTGTGGGTTTAAACTGTAGCTACACTGTTATAGTACTGACAGACCTGCCCTTTAAATATAGGTAATATTAGCCTTGTTGGTAGAAGCTCATTGTCTGTTATCACCTTTTACACTTGTCCTCATACCGCTCAGATCATGGCATCTACTGTATATCTCACTGGCATCTTGCACAGGGTTTAGAGACACCCATATAACACCACCCTCACACAGTTGACTAGAATTAAAGAGCTACACCTTTTATCCACAACATAAATCAATGGGTTTAGACCTGGGTCTATCTCTAAAGCCACCGATAGTCTTGCTGTCATCAGGGTCTCTGGGTTTAAGCCTATTAATCCTCCATAAAGAAGAATTGGAAAGAAGGGGTGATACTTTCATGCTAGTGATAAATTGACTCACACTTTAAAACGAATTTGGTAACATGAAGTACTTTAAGTCATAATTACCAAACATTAATACACTGTGAGAATGAATTTAATTTTCAAGTTTTATCAATATTCAGAGAAACAGACTTTTGTTGATTATTTCCTATCTCAGTTTATTTGTCAAGTGTTGACCTGCCCCCCAAGATCAGCTAATTCTATTTTTTTTCCTTTATAACTATTATATTTTAAATCTAACACAAAACAAAAGTATGGAGCTTACCATTTAAGTTGTTAACATCTTATAATAGTGATTATTATGGTTAGCATGACATAAACTGCAGTCTGCGTGTGTATAACCTAGATAATGTAAACCCTTACTTTACCAAAAAGGCTGCTAGTATTGTCAAATCCAGCATGTTCCATGACACACAGAGGTTGAGAGTTCAAAAGGATAAAGTTAGACACCATCGCTGTACTCCTTTCAGCCCTCTTGTTATCTGGTAAAGTCTTGCTCTCTCTCGCTCTCTCACAGCCAGAATGAACCACAGACATGTTTTAACATGTCATAAAAACTATTTCTATTTAAATAGCTTCTTAGATCCCTGTGCTTCTCTGACTTCATTTTAAACATTTCACTGTTTTCAAAATAGATAACTTGAGTTTTCTTTACTTTTGTTCTACACTCAAGATTGTTGTTGTCATGGCGACTTGGAAGCAGTTATGGTGCATCTGTTGATTGGGAAAGAGATCGGATTTCTGAGTTTCAGGAGTAGCAGGACACGGGTGAGGACTGGTCGAGGGGAAAATCATCTGATCCAAGTTACTAGCCAATTTCTCACTTTTTTTTTTTTTATTACCCATACAGTTGAGTTTCAGTAGCTGCCTCCTTTCCTCCCAGGAGTTCATATCTACAAGAGCGCAAACTGCTCTTTTAAAATAGTTATATGAACTTTGACCAAGTTTCTGTAGAATCTATTTACAGTAAAGAAACAATGTTTCTTTGTGTCTTAAATGTATTTGTATTTTAAGGAAAATTTAAATTCGGATAAAGAGACAATGTTTTTCCTCCAGATTTTCCCGAACTATTTTAATTGTACTCAAGTTCAGATTTCCAGGTCTCTCTGGAGAGGCTGGTCTAGGTGTGTATGTAAAGCCACCAAGAGGAAGAGAGAGGTCAGATGAGATTCCTGCATTCTAGCACCACCTGTTGTGATTTGTAACTCCTCTCCTGTCGTGTTCCTGTCACTTTATCGCCTGTTAAAACTTTGAGTTATCTCAGGGTCGTCGTTGTTTACAAGGGAGCTCTCACAAAACAAAGTGATGTCACTTTGGACAAACTCATTATGGTGTTTTAAATTTAGAGTGCAAATATGTAAATGTAGAGAGGTTTAATCATACCAGGAGTTCTTTTTATCTTCTACTGATATTAATACCTTTGGAAGAAGTCATTATTCAGTCCTTGTTTTTATAAAATACAAAAATTTAAAACATCACTGTGTCGTGGAAGACATTAGTATGCATACCAATTAGAAGCAGATTAGGGTTTTCCCATTAGTGAAGCTCAAATGTGAATTACATCATTTAATCATTAGTTTAACAGACTATTATTATTTCTCCTGTTTTAATTTACACTGATAGATTAAAGGGCTATTTACATGTCCGATACCATTAGTGATAGTTAGGTACACCATATACCTAGCACTTTAATGTAGTCAATGTTACCTGAAAAGTCTGCATTTCTGTTTCATAAGTGATGATGCACTGACCCAAAAAATGAAAGGAACACTTTGAAAAGGTATCAAATCTCAATTGGGAAAGAAGTTAATGCTGCATATCCAAACTGATATGGAACGGGTAAAGTGTTAGGAACAAAAGGATCCCAAAAAGATCATTTTCTGAAAATGAAAATGATCAACCCAGAAGACGACTTAATCTGAAGTCACAGAGAAATTTAAACTGAAAACCAATGCGGCAAGTTTATCATCTGATGGTTTGGTCAGAGACATTCTTTGCCAGTGGCCCATTGGAGGTTACTTTGTAGGACTCTCTAGCTGTATTCCTCCTGTTCCTCCCTGCACAAAGGAGCAGATACCAGTGCTGCTGTGCATAGTAATGTTATGATGTATAGATAATCTACAGACTTTGTGAATTTGTGCTAGTAACAAAGTAAGAAATATTAAAATGATTTGTTTATCTTAATTACAATATAACTATATTTGAAAACAGCATCCGCATAACATGTTAGAAATCTATTCTCAATGTAATATTAATATCTCAAAGAACTGAATGGACTCTAATGTATACTAGGTAAACATTAACATGACATCCCTTAATGCTCTGTATGCTGAGTACGTAACTGGTGATGCTTGTTTAGAGCAGCAGAAAATGTTTTTATTTGCATTAAGATGTCTTGCTAAAGCCATGAAGAAATCTGCATAGACCGCTCCCTATCTGGGCTCTGTGTTTTCAAAGCAGAAAGCAATTAACACCACATACTTAGATATTACTGTATTTATAGCAAGTTACATCTTCAACGTTTCCACATATTGCATGTTTTTCTGATGTCATGCAGCCCTAGAAAACAGTGTGTGAACCCATACGTTATGAACATAATGCCTTATTACAAACAGAACGTCTTTTTTATATGGAGCTATTAGTGTTCACACTGTGAGTGCACGTGAGCAGACCTTGACTGCAGTATGCATGGACGTGTTTGTGTGAGTGTTAAAGATTGTTGGACATGACGTCTGAACAGGTGTTTGACTAAGGTAACTGTAGTGGACAGGCATAGGTGGAGTCCACCAGGTCACCCATGAGGGCAAACTATTCTTACACTGGTACACAATCATAAATACTTGAATTATACATTACTTATGCTTAAATATTAGCCACAAATAGTTTTATATGTGCATTAATCTCTTAATTCACAGACCATGACAATGTAATGGAAACATTTTATTTACAGTTGATAATTAATTAAATCTGCTCCTTTTACTGAGTATATTTTGATCAATTTTCATTTTAGTTACTTAAATTACCGAAATCTGTCTTTCTCCCCATGTGTCCCAGTTATTCACGTTATAAGACATATTTTCCTGATTTTACCAGTATTATAGCCTTCCTATTTTTACTCTGCACTGACTTTTTTCCCCTTGAGGATATAAATATGCCAGCTCTGAAATCAATTGAACATAAAGCTGTACATATTTAACGATAGCTTAATGTATAAGTGTCGGACAGGTCTCTGTTTAATACAGCTGATTGCTAAGTTTTAAACCAGAGAAACATTCCACCAACACATTTCCTTAATTAGATCTACTGGCTCAGATTGAAGGTTTTAATTAGTGGAGACATCTACAGTGGACCTTTATTTTATTTTATCTTTTTGAACATTTGTTTTGTGGCACTTGTGGCCTTTTTTTTGTCATTTTGTTTTAGGTAGGCAGACAGGAAATGGGGTGAAGAGAAGTGGAAGACATGCAGCACAGGGGACTCAAACCTGGAATAATTTTCGTGTCAGAGAACAGTTTGCAGCGCAGAACTAGAAGTCTAAATACAAAGATCCCCTTGATTTATCTGGGGTAAGAATCTGGTTTAATCAGATCAGTCACAGAAGACACACATGGACATACACTGAGTCAGCACTGTGTGTCTAAAGGGAATGGTCAGCTGAAGGGACAGTCAACTGTTTGTTTATGTATACTCTATGCCCTCCCTGTTACTGACTAATATCAGCAGTGATTTTAGAAATATTATTTAGTAAAATGCTTTACCAAAACCATTTATGGCAAAAAATATATATAATTATTTAATTTCCAATTCACCTTTTTTCACCTATGCCGCCTTAAATTTAAAAGTTTTGCAACTTGCATTATTGTCTTTTAACATAGAATGAACCAGTCGTGTTGTTTTCATTTAAATTTGTGTCTATCAGTTGTCAAAAACAAATCTGTTTTATATTTTATATTTATTCAGATTTGTTTAAATCTTTTTTTTATTTTTCTCATTTGATAATCCAGCTGAAAAAGAAAGGGGTTCAGATCAGTTGCCTAAAGCCAGTAATCATTAAGGTTTCAGATAATTCCACTTTAGTGTAAGTTTGTAGTTTTAATTAGGTTAAATATAAGTTACTAAGATAGCTTCATGGAATTCTTAAATTTAAATTGAATAAAGTCCTAAACTTAGTAGATGTAATTGTAGCTGTAGCTGTGGAAGAGCTATAACACCTTAAAAATATTCAGACAAGCTTGTTGATCTGAGCTAACAGATCCACACCTTCATTTGTAGATTGTTTATTGTTATTGTCTGAAGTGTGACACTATAATTGATAACTTCCTGAGACTCCACCAATGACGTCTTCCAACAGCTTGGGGGTTGCGTCAGCCCCTTGATAGACAGCCGAGCGAGCAACATTATGAAGCCTGTTCAGATGTGAAAGAGGAGGTTTGGCGTGCGTGTCAGCTGTGTTGAGGGTCAGTAGCCTCGATCTGCCTTGGGGGGGGGCTGTAGTTATGTCAGGCACTCAGCTGGGCCAACGTGACCTCATTTTACAAGGACCTGTAAAAAAAAAAATGGCCTCAGTCAAGCTAAGCTAAGTCAGACCGACAGGTGTGGATAAACTGGAGGGAAGTGAAGACATGATGGAGCAGTGACTTCAACCTGGTGGACTCTGAAGATCCACCGCAACTATTACAACAAGCCCAGAAAATGTAGTGGCAGAGCATTAAATATGTAAATGTACAAGATTATTCAGTTTAACATCAATGAAATAGAAGTGAAGTGTTTGTTGGTAGACTGCTCTGCTTTATTTGGGGGATAAAGACACTGAGATTGTGTTTGTTTACTCATCTTTAACAAATGTAACAATGCATTGATTTTTGTAGCTACCATACTACCACTTCGCTTTCTATTGATATCAGTGAAGGGTCAGCCCTCTTATCGTTCCTCTACTTGTTCCCTACAGAAAACCTTATATCTCATATGCTCAAATCCATTCCTTCCTTCCCCTCTGTCGCCTCCTTGACCTTCCTCCTCCTTTCCCTCTGTCTTGTACTTTTACAGTTCACATAAGGAATCCTGCCTTCTCAGCTGTCCAGTGGTGTCCCATGCCAACCCAATTTAGCCACCTCCTTCTTTTACCCCCTCCTTGTTGCTCCTTTAGCTTCTCTACCTCCTGCTTCAAACATCACCTCATCTCTTCACCACTTTGGTGAGGGTTGGGGGGCGGGGTGGATTAGCGGTCTGTCTAAGTTTGGTCATGCTTGGCAAATGAGCTCAGCACCTGCTAGTTGGACAGGCGGCCTCTTCTCCTCCTGAGACCCTTACATCAAATTACACTGGAGCCTGGGAATTCCTGTCAGTCCTCACACTAAAAGTCCCTTTCTCTTTAACCTTTAAAACGTAAAAAGATCAGTTAGAATCAAATGATACAAATTTAAATATGTTGTTCAAACATAATGCAGATCTGAAAAACAAACGGTTAACCACCCAGACTGCTACATGTATTAAAAGTTTTCATTTTCTAGTAAAGTAATGTTAGTTATGCTGCAGGAATAAGTAAAAATATTCCTTTCGAGTAATTTCACAAAGATTGCTGGCTTACTACCACCAATAAACAAATAAGACCAACAGACAAAAAACTGAACCTAAATCAGGATTTTACTACACTCAGTATGTGCCACTTTGGTGAAATACTGACCCAATTACATTACTTCATCTCAGGCTACATATGCAGATGCCCTTTCTGCTCTGATGAAGACTCCTCGGCATGCCAAATGCTTGATGTGAATAAGTCACATCAAAGGGGGGGGGGGGGGTAGACGTTGCGTGACCATCTTGACCTTTCAGTCCAAGATGGTCAAGAGATCATTAACGATGGGAGAAAGGCTGTCCTGATGCAGTGGCACATTTTAAACTTCACACTCTACATCCCCATACATGCTGTTGGTGCATCATTAGCGACACTATTCATAGCAGGGTTTGATGTATGTTTCATAAAGTGTACCTCATTTCATCCTGTTTCGACTTAGAGAAAAGTGTTTTCAGATACATCATCATCCATGGCATTATGGGAAACGGAGTGACAGCAGCTTTAGTGATCACCAGATTACTTTAATGTTTAATCAGTTCTTTATTATTTAACTTGTATGATTAAAAAAGTTAGAAATACAACAATGCTGCCAGTAATCCTGTCAGCTTTGCAGTGCAAGTAAAGTTGAGAAATTTGTTTTTCTTCCTACACCGAGAGATGTTCTTTAAACCTCTGATTCGCTGTCATTTCCCATCCAGTTACTTTTATCTGTCTCCACAAACACATCCGTTTCTTTATTTAACTTTTTGTTGCGTCCCGTCTTTGTGAAGATGCCGATGTTACACAAGTAAAGAAATATAGTTACAAGCAAACACCATGTATTGCTTTTTGATTTCAGCATTATGTAGCGGCGAGGAAAACATCTAATCTGGGCATGAAACCTGTTTCTGCTCTAATTAATACGTACTCGGTGGCTCACTCCACCCACACATTCAGCTCTTGTACTTATTCCGCTTCTACTCCCCCACACTTCTCCAAACATTGCCAAAATTTTGCTCCACAGTAAAAGCCCTAACACACACTTATCATCCTGAATTTGAACTTGCATATCCTGTTTTAAATTCAACCTAAACACTATGAAAGCCTCTTTAGTGATTGATTGAATGGTCTAATGGAACCAGCGAATTGCCTCTTATGTGCACTACTTGAGGCCATTAGACAGTTTTCAGACAGAACAGAAACATCACTACATCCTGCTCAGTTTATACTGGTCCTGAAATAATAAGTAGGATAGATAGATTTACAAAGAACCGACTTCTGGTTATTGTGTAACATAACACTGATTTAGGGCAGAGAATAGCTGGGTACTTTCCTTTAGAATCACAATCGTGTTTAGGTTTTCCCTCATTTTTAAATTCTTCACTGTTCAGAGTAAACACACTTACTTAGGATCCATGTATAGATCACAAACATCACATAGACAAAATAAATTACACTATACTATATTTAATCAAGGCTTTGCCTTTTTAAATAAGTACATATGTGCTCTCAGTCTATTGTAAATTAAGGTTCAAGCCAATCCATTAGGTCAGGAATAGTCTTGCCTATCTATTAGACAGTATTGCCCTGAGGCATTGTGTTTGGTTAAAGATTTCCTGCATGCTAACCAGCTAATAAGGACTAGATTATCACCTCATCCCATTTTTCTCTGCAGTCAGCATCCTTATGTTGGGGTAGTTGTCTGCAACTGGAAGTGAGATTAATGAGTAAGGGGACAATTACATGCAGGACAAAATGGACAAATTTTTAGATGAAACCTTTTTCCTGGTTGCTTCCATTTGATGAAAAGATGTATATGTCAAAGTGAAAACTGCCTGAAAACGATACTTGACAACGCCTTAACTTTAATGCCCTTCATTAAATCCTGTTTGCTTAAAACTTTGACATAGTCTTAGAAATTTCCTGTTTAAATTTGCATCAAGCTACTAGTAACAAAATGTCAACAAATGGGTTCTTGTTTATTGTTGTGAAGAGTTGTTTTGTGAGCGGAGAGGTGAACAACTTGAAACACTCTCAAAGTTTTGTGACGTGTTTCTTGATGCTTTCTTTGCTTTTATGACACCTTGGAATAAAGCGTAGTTAAACTACCTGATAACAGCTGCCACATCGTTGTGACGGTCTCACATGATTGTACAGAACACAATGCACTTCATAAGGACAAATGTCAAAGTGTGTGTTCCCTGTCACTGTCAGCCGCCGCTGTCACTGCCGGGTCTCAAACAGCCTCGCTAGGCAGTTTTCCAGCCCCGTCTTAAAAAGGAAAACTTCCAGCTGTGTGAATGCAAGCATGTTTTGTTTTCTCCTTTTACCTGCTTCATGTGCACTGCTGGTGTGTGTGGGAGTACAGGCTGTACAGCTGCATGGGTAACATTTTTACCCTCTGCCTCACCATGAATCTCCCTTTCAGACCTTCACAGCTTGGTGTAACTCCCACTTGAGGAAAGCCGGAACACAGATCGAGAACATTGAGGAGGATTTCAGAAATGGCCTCAAACTCATGCTGCTGCTGGAGGTTATATCAGGTACTTCTCATTACACATAAAGATGAAACAGATGTTTTCCTCTCAACTCTTTCTATGGACTGTCTCTTATGGCATGGCATTTGAAATGATACCCACCCTATAAAAAGTGGTTTTCTTTTTTTAAATGATGACTAAGAACTGTCAGAACTAAATGTGAAGAGGACATCACAAGCATTTAGCATCTAGTGCAACATTACAGGGGTTGGACAATGAAACTGAAACACCTGTCATTTTAGTGTGGGAGGTTTCATGGCTAAATTGGACCAGCCTGGTAGCCAGTCTTCATTGCACCAGTAAGAGCAGAGTGTGAAGGTTCAATTAGCAGGGTAAGAGCACAGTTTTGCTCAAAATATTGAAATGCACACAGCATTATGGGTGACATACCAGAGTTCAAAAGAGGACCAATTGTTGGTGCACGTCTTGCTGGCGCATCTGTGACCAAGACAGCAAGTCTTTGTGATGTATCAAGAGCCACGGTATCCAGGGTAATGTCAGCATACCACCAAGAAGGACGAACCCCATCCAACAGGATTAACTGTGGACACAAGAGGAAGCTGTCTGAAAGGGATGTTCGGGTGCTAACCCGAATTGTATCTAAAAAACATAAAACCACGGCTGCCCAAATCACGGCAGAATTAAATGTGCACCTCAACTCTCCTGTTTCCACCAGAACTGTCCATCGGGAGCTCCACAGGGTCAATATACACGGCCGGGCTGCTATAGCCAAACCTTTGGTTACTCATGCCAATGCCAAACGTCAGTTTCAATGGTGCAAGGAGCGCAAATCTTGGGCTGTGGACAATGTGAAACATGTATTGTTCTCTGATGAGTCCACCTTTACTGTTTTCCCCACATCCGGGAGAGTTACGGTGTGGAGAAGCCCCAAAGAAGCGTACCACCCAGACTGTTGCATGCCCAGAGTGAAGCATGGGGGTGGATCAGTGATGGTTTGGGCTGCCATATCATGCCATTCCTTTGGCCCAATACTTGTGCCAGATGGGCGCGTCACTGCCAAGGACTACCGAACCATTCTTG